>NW_024412395.1:79442797-79490850 GCF_014898765.1 Herpailurus yagouaroundi | reverse complement strand
AGTATATAAAACAAAGGAAAAGCCTCATAAAATCTTGTGATTTTTCCTTTTCTCATGTGAGCTTGTTTGCAAATTTAAAATTTCAGTTAGTTTTTTTCCCATAAGAAGTAAAATAGAGTAAAAGCAAAGTCAAATTAGCATAATGTTATTTAAGTTTAAAAAAAAGCTCATCTTTTTAGTTTCCAAAGAACCAAAAACGTACGTAGTCTTAAAAAGCAAGTAGTCATTGGAGGGATATGGAAACTGAAGGATTCAGTATGAAAATAGGAGCAAAAAGCTAAACACACAAGTAAAACAATTTATATTTGGACTATCAAATTCTTCCTTTACCAATCTTTTATCTAAATAAGGGAAGATTTACAAGATGGACAATTGGAATTCACTAATATTTGGTAGGGTCAAAATTTATCTAAAAAGTAAATTTGTATTTATTGCACAGAATAGAATTTTCTGAAATTTTTCAGTACTTGTCTGCTCATTAGAAACCAAAAGCATAAGATGATGTCTCCATAGTACAGTTTTAATAGACATTTTCTGGGTTTTAAATCTTCCCTTTATACCTTTATACATACAAAGGGGCATGATAAGAAAAGTCAATCAGAGACGGCCTTTTTCACTGTTATTCACCTTAGCTTAGTTCAGTGGGGTCATTACATGTAAACAAAACAGGCGTAACAAATTTGCAAACTTCCAGCTGATGATACTCTCTGCATTTCATATTTTGTAGGTGGCAATCATTTGAGGTTTCTTTTCTGGTGATCTTTCTATACAAAGATCAGAATTTTGTTATCTAAGTTCAATACCTGTTGGTATGGGAAGAGGGTGAATGTAATCTGGAAACTGGCCCTTGAAGGTGGTAAAGCATACAGATCTGTCACGTGGTTCATGCAAAGTCCTGAGCAACAACAAAACTCACCATTTAAGTGACAAATTAGCTCAACCAGCACACACCAGCTGTACTCACCTTCCTGGGCAGCTCCAGCTCTTCAGGCTATTCCTTCCAGGTTCTTCTTTATTGATTTCCTAGGTCCAGCCCACCACCTTGTTCTGTACAGAGCATACCAAACGAATACACCGGAAATTAGGACAGCCCTTCTGCAATAGTGAAATACTTTGTCCAGTATTCTCAGGGAGGCCAGGCTGCTGGTGAGAAGATCCTCAAATGAACACTGCCAAGGTTTTCTCCTTGCTCAGTCTCAAGGAAGGAGATACACCTTTCCTACACTTGGGAAACCGGGTATCTGTTTCAATTAAACTCCTTTTACCTGCATTGAGCAGGCACTAGATGAAGAAAAATCCATTTCTTGAAAGAATATACATTCGTTGGCATTTGCATCATTAAAACACAAATGAATTGCATAATATTTACTCTGAGTTTCTGAAAGTTCAACAAAGGGGTTCAAGAAACATCTGAAGCTATTTGAGGCACTTTTCTTTATGCAATGTATTCCTTGGCTCCTGTCATGTACAATTTTCAGTTTCTGTTTCCTACCAAGATGCTTCCCAAGAGATACTGAATGTACTGTAGAAAACAGTCCGAATGGCCTGAACATATTTAACTTAAACTCTCTTTGCACAAGGATAAATGCCACCCTTTTCTCCTTGCGGTGACAGACCTCAAAGACAGGTCAGGGGTGCTCTTCACAAGGATGTCCTGGGGGCAGCTCCGAGGAGTGGCCGCCACTGGGCCTCACCACCACCCAGTCTGGTCCCTGAGAGCGGGCCACTGCTTGGCCCAGAGCTGGCATAGCAAGTAGGGGAGGCGGCGCCACCCGGTCAGGTCAATGGCGCTGGCCGTGTGTGCCCAACAGCCATGGTTTCTGCGTAGGGCACCTGTGCATGTGGGTGCACATGGGCCTCCACATGCTTGATTGCCTCCCCTCCCCACATGGGGTCGGTGTCCTAGCCTCAAGGATCCTCCTCCCCAAGCTGGTGTGGTGGGAGGGACGGACTGCGTTCCCTTGGACTTTCTCCGAAAGAGCAGACTGTTCGTGGATCCTCGTGGCAGCGACAAGTGTCAGTTGAACTGAGCAGAAATGTTTCTGGGCACGCATTGATCCCGCCTGGGCACTAGGCGCCCCGCCTTGGCGGGCTCCGACTGATGGGTGAGGTGGGGTGTTTGGGCACCAGGAGAACCTGGGTCAGAATGGCCAGTTGCCATTGTGGTAGCCTTACGGGTGTGGTAAGAGCAAGGGACAGCGAGAGCCAAGAGGACTCCAGGCTCCATCCGGCCACTGAGCACCCCTAGATTTGGGGGCACATTAACAAGAGGCTTTGGAGCGTCTTCATCCAAGCCAGGGTTAATATGATTGTGTGGTTTCAGGCCAATAGAGGAAAGGGTTTTAAAGTAGGTGTGTATGGGAGTGGGGTGGGGGGGCATAAAGTAAGGGACTTCTCAGGGCCTTTAGAATCTTGCTAATGGTAACCGCTTCCCTCTGGCAAGCTGGGCTGTGTCTGAGGGGGTGCTCCTGCTATGACTGTGTGCACAGAGCCGCATCACTCCACCCTTAGTTTCAAGGCGGTTAGTGCTTCCTGCCCCTACTCCTACCCTCAGCCCCTACTCCTTCCCTGAGCTGTCCTTGACTCATTCCTTCCTTTCTCCTTCCTTCTTATTTTCTTCTCTTTCCATCTCTCTCCTCCCCTTCTACATTTTCCTTTTAATTCCCTCTCTGCAGTTTCACACTCTGGTGAGTTTTATCCAGTCTCATGGCTCTGATTACTAATTACACGCATGACTCCTAAATCTGTCTGCAGCCCAGACCTCTTGCCAATCCTGAATTAACTGTCTGTTGGGTAAATCCCTTGGCTGACAACCAGGCTATAAATCTAAAATCAAATTCACCTTTCCTTTGAAAGCAGGCTCCTCCTCCTGTGTTGCTGTTTCTGGTAAGGTTACCACTTTCCCCCAGTCACCTGAGTACAAACTTAGACTTACCTTTGACTTCTGCCGTGTCTACCCCGCCCTGTCAGAGGGCAGGGGCTGTTGCTTGAATCTCTTTCTATTCCTGCCAGCACTGTGGGTGCTCAAGCCTTTGTCACCTCTGGACTATTACAGCAGTGTAGGGGAGGAAAACTTCCCTTTTTTCCTGCTAGGTTCTTTGGCTGGTCAAATAATTAAACAAGACAGATTAACAGGAGAAAAAGATTTTAATTTTGCATGTATGGGAGCTCATAGAAATATTGGATTCAAAGAAGTGACCAAAGTCAGCAGCTTTTTATACCTTTTAGAAGAAATTTATGAAGAGTTAACAAGACAAAAGTTTGGACTTCGGGTAGCAAATTAATGAAGTAACAAGGTTTGTTTATACAATTTTCTCAGTCCTGAATTCTCTCTCTCTGGTGATAAAGATGCCTTCTACTCTCCAGGTGTAGAAAGTGCACCCTTCATAAGAAAAATTTATTTCCTGCTTTGAGGTGTACAGAGAAGGGTCAGAGTGGCACATTTTGGGGCAGCCTGCTCTGGACCCCATCAGTAGCTTTCCAACTGTTATCTCTCATGTTAATTCATGCTATACCTTCCACCAGAGTAAATCTCCCTGATTATGTAATTTCTTTGATAAAAACCATCAGAAGTCTTCACTGTGGACAGAATAAAACTTGAACTTGTTAACTTATATTTAAGAGTATCTATGATCTGATCCAGGCTAGTTTTCCAGTTTTCTATCCAGATTTATCCCCTTGTCTACCTCCAGCCAAACAAAATTATCTATGTTCTGATAAATATCTGGATCTCTTCTGACCTCCATCCTTAGCTTCTGCATTTTCATCCACCTGGGATTGCTTTTCTTTTGTGCCCCTTTGTTTAGATCTTACCATTAACTGGGATGTCATCTTCTCCTCACCTTCTACAGGACTACATCTGGGCTGCATCTTTTTAACTTGTGTTGCTTTCATAAGACCATATATAATTCAATTCAATTATAAGCTTCACAAGGTGGGATCTGGGACTTAATTTCACCATTTCTTAAATGCCTGGCCACAACTTTTAGTTGCTCCCTAAAACTTTGTTCAATAAATACATGAATGCTTTATACATCTCAGCCTGCTTTCTGCTCCCCTCTTTTGCCTTAGATCTTGAAGAATGAGTTTAGCAGTTTAAATCACAAAAACTACTGCAATACAATTACTGATTGATTGCCACATACCTTTATGCATCAAGAACTGTATGAAGTTTTTTCACCTGCATCTTAAGATGGATCATTGTTGAACCAGGTCAGGTTTGAGCACGCCTAGTAGCTAAAGGGTTTCTGCTGACACTAAATTGGAATAATGGGTTGGTTAGTGTTTATAACATCCTGCCAAACTTCGGGCAGCTTTTTCTGCCACCGTGACTCATTCAAACATCTTCCCCTGCTCACTTCTCCATGATGGTAGTGTAGACTAGAAGAATCAGAAGACATAAGGATTAGCTGGCCAGTAATCATCATGGTCATGATAATAACCATTGTTAACATTCATTTTGTTGTCAACATGTGCCCCTGCCCTGTGTTAAACACTTTTACAGTTAAGCTCACTTAATATAGGGGCTCTACTAGGTAGGTACCCTACTTTCTCTGTCTGATAAATGCGGAATCTAAGGCATAGATAGGTCAAAAACTTGCCCAACTTAACAGCTGGTTTAACTGGCAGAGCTGGGATTTGAATCCAGTCATCTGATTTTAAAGCTACCATGTCACTCAAACCTTTTCCATTCAGTCAGCATCTTCTGAGTATTGAAGCTCGGTGATGGAGGAAGAAGAAATAAGACATGCTGCTGGTTCTAAAGCTTGTAACCTAGCTGGGGACAAGAGAGAATTAGAAACACTCTGAGTGAGCAAACATCTCTCAGTCCTTGGTGCTCCCTCAGTATGTAGTCCCTGGCACTGGGAAGATTGTATGGCCATTGCCTGTTTCTGTTTTTCCACCAGATAGTGGCCTTCTTGGGGCCAGGACTTACGTCCTTTGGATGGTTCTCTCTTGCCCCAGCACAGCACTTCACATGGATTGGGCACATAGACTATGTTTGTGGAGCTGAACCAAACTATTAAACGGTGTTGTTCAGAACACAAATATAACAGGGAGGCCGATGTGGGCCAGTCAGTCTGGCTGAGTCATTAGGAGGATTCAGGGAGGGGGGGCAACTTGAGGGATTGAGGGATGAATGAGGTTTAGAGACTGTTATAGAGACTGAATGTGTCTCCCCCAAATTTATATGTTGAGATCATAAATCTTAAGGTAATAGTATTGGAAGGTGGGGCCCTCAATAGTCCATGAGGGTGGAGCCCACACAAATGGGATTTGTGCTTTTTTATAAAAGAGAACCCAGAGTGCTCCCTCACCCCTTCCACCATGTGAAGACAGCATGAAGACAGCTCTCCATGAACCAGGAGGCAGCCTTCACCTGACAGAAGACCTGCTGGCACCTTGATCTTGGGGTTTTCAGCCCTCTAGAACTGTGCGAAATAAATGTCTGTTGTTTAAGCTTACCCAGTCTCCTCTGGTACTTGGTTATAGCAGCCCAAACCAATGGAGACATTGCTTCCTTTGCTATTTTTTCTCCCTTCCCCTCCCTTCTCCCCTCTTCTCTTCTCTTTTTTTAAGCAACCAAAGTGTGGATCTCCTTTCCTGGCCTCCTACAGCCACTAACTAACTGCCAGCGAGGCTGACTCTTATCTTTTTTTCTCAGGTCAAGATGCAGTAGGATTGTCCAGAGCAGGGCTGTCCAATAGAACTGTAATGTAAGCCACAGATGGAGGGCACATATATAATTAAAAATGTTCTAGGGGCGCCTGGGTGGCGCAGTCGGTTAAGCGTCCGACTTCAGCCAGGTCACGATCTCGCGGTCCGTGAGTTCGAGCCCCGCGTCGGGCTCTGGGCTGATGGCTCGGAGCCTGGAGCCTGTTTCCGATTCTGTGTGTCCCTCTCTCTCTGCCCCTCCCCCGTTCATGCTCTGTCTCTCTCTGTCCCAAAAATAAATAAACGTTAAAAAAAAAATTATAAAAATGTTCTAGTAGCAACACTAAGAAAACTGAAACAGGTGAAATTAATTTTAATAATATTTTACTTAACTCAATATAGTCAATATTATCATTTCAACATCTGATCAATATAAAATTATAAATGAAGTATTTCACATTTTTTTTGCTAACATATCTTCAAAATGCAATGTGTATTCTGCACTTAATAGCACATTTAAGTTTGGACTAGCCTCTTTTATGTATTTATTTTTGTATTTTTAATTTATTATTTTTTAAAATTTACATCCAAGTTAGTTAGCATATAGTGCAACAATGATTTCAGGAGTAGATTCCTTAATGCCCCTTACTGTTTAGCCCATCCCCACTTCCACAATCCCTCTAGTAACCCTCTGTTTGTTCTCTGTATTTAAGAGTCTGTTATGTTTTGTCCCCCTCCCTTTTTATATTAATGACTAGCCTCATTTCAAGGGCTCAGTAGTGACCTGTAGCTCATATCTATCTATGGTATTGAACAGTGCTCGTCCTGAGCCATAGGTGGGGCTTCCCAACCTTTCTCAGGTCTTGCCACTCTTAGGAAGTAATAATATTGTGCAGCACAATATTGGGGTAAGTGGAGGACTGTGGCTGAAGGTTGTGAACAGCTCAAAAGATCAAGGCCTGGATGGGAAGCACCATTTCTCAGACCTTTAAAATGGATATTTCCTGGGGCGCCTGGGTGGCTCAGTTAAGCCTCCTACTTAGACTTCAGCTCAGGTCTTGTTCCTGTTCATGGGTTGAGCACCACCCCCTTACAGCTCTCAGCAGGGACCCTGCTTTGAATCCTCTGTCTCCCCCTCTCTCTGTCCCTCCCCAGCTCACGCTTGTGTACTCTCTTTCTTAAAAATAAACATTAAAAAAAATAAATAAAATCCATACTTCCTTTTGATAAATACAGAAAGCTTTTTTTCTTCCTATTTGAACATTCACATGGATAACTTTTGTTTTCTGAATGAAGGCGTTCTATTGAACTTGTGAATTTACTTTTAAATTGACATAGATGTTTCCTGCCCCTATGTACATTAGGCAGCTCTGAAGGAATTGCAGAGAATTAACAAGACAAGGAGGGACCCTATACCAGCTCTGCAAACGGATCCACACAGGCCATTTGAATTGGCACTGGTGTGGCTAGACTATTGTCAAAGTTGGGGCCAAGCCCCTCTCCCTGTGAGCTTGCAGTCATAGCGTCTGTTTTGATGAAGAACACAGAAAACCCCAGAAACACTTCTGACTCCCCTAGGCCCTGAGTGCAGGGAAGACAAAATTTAAGGAGAGAATTTTTAATAAACACACCCAGCCCATGGGGGGTGGGCACTGACCTGATTTAGAAAAGCATCTGAAGGGGTCCCTCTCCCTTGGCAGACCACTGCGAAGGCACTGAGTGGGAACTCTTGTTCACTGCTCCTGCCTGGCCCCGTGACTAATCCATGCAGGAGCTTAGCGACTGTTTGTTGAATAAATACACCATTAATTCAACACGTATAAGTCCTGGCTGACAGTCTCTGGCCTCTTCTAAATCACTGCCTGCCTGGGTTCATTCTTTTTTTTTAAGATGATGGTGTTTTCAGCTGTCCCTCGTGACCAGTTCCAAGGCAGCTTTGAGTTCTGCTGCAGAGATTGGTTTCTACTTGTAAGAATTCTCTGGGCCCTGAAGGAGCTCTGTTCTGGAGGAGTGTAGGCCCAGGCAGTAATTCAGAAGCTGGCCCAGCTCATCAAATGGCAAGAGACTGTCAGGCCTGGAGTGCAAATGCCCCAGGAGACAGTGTGGGTGGGGTTGGCAAAGCTGGCCAAAGTTTTAGGGATTATCCACAGCAGGATCTGAACTGTTAAAAGATAAGGAGGGTTTAGGAACATCTTGCTTTTTGATTATACTTCTAGTCTGGCCCATGCCAGAGATTTATCTTCTGTACTTCAAATTTAGAAAGTAAAAGACTTTAAAAAGCTTTTCCCAAAGTATAAACTTAGAGTCCTATAATAATGAGTCAATGCTTCTTCAAAATATACAAGCTCCTTCCTGGAGATTTGATGTATCCCATTGGTATGTGGGGCCTGCCATTGAAAGTCTCTGTATTAGATGTCCCCTGGGGCCTATTCTAATTCTGATAGTATATGTTTCTAGGTCCTTTCCGATTGCCAATTGCTGCTGATGCCCCCACCCTGTCCTTTTCCTGGTAAGGGGTGTTTTTCTTTGACATCTATCTCTCACCTTGTAGGCTTTTCATCTCTGTCCACCCCCTACCATGGTGACTAAGGCATTCCCACTGCCCGGGTCCCTACCCCCCATCCTGCTTCCTCATCCCCAAATTCCTCACCTCTTTACAAATCTTCTTCTCAAGATGAAATCTATCTAAGTATCCCATAACCAGGACCCTGTCCCTGTATCAGGGACACTCATTTGTCCTGTTCTCTATTGAGAGCACTGTCTCCCATTCTGCCTGGCTGTACAGGTTGACTCCTGAACAAGGGCTTCCAGGCAGTGGGGTGAAATCCAGCTCCCCAGACTGACCTGTGAGAAACATATCCACCTAGAGGAAGGGAGCCTTTTACTAATGTACCCAAAGATGATCTATGGGCTACAGCAGCCCTGCTATGGTGGCCAGACCCTCCATGGTCCTGCCCTGACAGAGCTTAGATCTAGGATAGAGAGATACAGTGAGGAAATAAGCAGACACAAAGTGTGCTTAGAACTGGGGCAGGGCAACAAGGAAAAAGGAAAGAACAACCATGATACCTACATAAGGTGAGGGGACAGAGCTGGCTTCCTGAGGAAGCGATATTTACACTGGCATCTAAGAGGTGAGAAGGCATCAGTCAGGGAAGAGGGGAGGGGGTGGGAGGGGAAATCCCAGCACAGAGGCAGTATAATGGTTATAT
This sequence comes from Herpailurus yagouaroundi, assembly GCF_014898765.1. Lineage (NCBI taxonomy): Eukaryota > Metazoa > Chordata > Mammalia > Carnivora > Felidae > Herpailurus > Herpailurus yagouaroundi. Next base: position 79,481,983 of record NW_024412395.1, on the reverse strand, counting down.
TTGTGCATCAGCTTGCCTAGGTTATGTTACCCAGTAGTTTGGTCAAACATAGTCTGTGAAGGTATTTTGCAGATGTGATTAACATCTACAATCAGTCGACTTTAAGTAAAGGAGATTACCTCTGATAATGTGGATGAGCCTCAAAATCAGTTGAGAGCCTTAAGAGCAAAAACTGAGGTTTCCCAGAGAAGAAGGAACTATTCTGCTGCAAAACTGTACCACAGAAATCCTACCTGACTTTCTAGGCTGCTGGCCTGCCCTACCGATTTTGGACTTGTCAGCCCCCACAATTATGTGAGCCAATTCTTTAAAATAAATATCTTTATGTGTGTGTATATAAGTATATGTATGTATATGTGCATGTGTGTGTATATACGTATGTTTGTACATGGTTGTATGTATATTATGTGTGAATTATATATGTGTGAACATATATTATAAATGATTATATAATATATATGCAATATATATTACATAATATATATTATATATTTTCACATACATATATACATACACATACATCCATATATGTACCCTGCTGATTCTGGTTTTCTGGAGAATCCTGACTTATGCAGGTGGCAGGTGCAAAGCTCTTGAGGGAAGGAGACGATGGGTCTGAAGAAGGCTGTGTGGCCTGAGTGTGGTAATCATGGCACAAGAAGCCTTGGGAAAGATTGGCAGGACAGAACATGCAAACCATGTTAAGAATTATGTGTTTTATTATCAGTGCAAGGGAACTCATCAAAGGATTTTTACTGTGAATTATATAACCTTCTCCTCACTCAGGTACTCTGTAGCTAATCTATTGCCTAAGAGATCAATCATGCCTTAACTCACATAATACACCTAAGACATCCTTCGAGCAGTTAGTGACTAATGTTGGGAATTGGCAGGCAGGTGGGGAATTTATTTTGGCTCAGGAAAGCCTCCAAGGGCTTTCAAATGACATTAACAGGTGGCTTATTACTCTACCTACACTGGCTCAATCAGGTCCCCAATGACCATGGGGCAGGCCTGTCCTCAACAGCAGTCAAGTCTTCTATGCAGCTGCAGGTACGCAGGCTCACCACCACCTCCTGCAACCCATGCACACACAGGGCAAGCCAGAGTGTTGCAGGTAGGTGGGAGGGATCCTATTGTAATTCTTAACACCTGCCTTCTGCATGATGCCACCAGTGCCTCTCCATATATATTCTGTTGAATTCTGTCCACAACCCTGGTAAATGAGGTCCCTGCATTCCCAAGTGTCCTGCATATAGTCAGATGGCTACATGTGGTGGAAGTCCTCAGGGTTCAGGCTCAAGCCTTGCAGCCCCATGCCTCAACTATCTGCATATGAGAGCAAGCAGATACTAGCCCACTGGGCAGTTTCCAGGGCTGGGAGGCTTCACAAGGTGAAGAGACATGGGGTAGAACAGGGCCCTGGAGGGGGCATTCATTGTAGCCTGAGGTTTGTTCTTCAACCCACCAGACGCCTAACTGGATCAGACCTCTAGAGTTGATTGGGCCCCCAGAAGACTGCTTACATTCCCTCAGAAACTGCTTTATAATGCTACTACATTAATTTACAAGGGGAAACCAGACTGTTGGGCCAGTGAATTCTTCCTGCAGGCAAATTTACAGGAGAAGTCAAACTGTGATCAAAAGTGTCCTTGGTGGGCTTAGAATTAGTCAGAAGTATAGCAGTGATATTTCACTCTAGCCATAGAGAAACCTGATGGGCCGTGTGGATCAGGTTTATGGCCCAAATACCATACAACAGGTGCTTGATGTAAATATTTATTGAATGAATAAATGAATGAGTAAGCACCTGTCTAGGAAGAGCTTGCTTATTAGTGATAACAAGAACATAAGTAGCATTAGCAGCTAACACTACTATCAGTTGACCATGTGCAGGCACCACCAAGCCTTTTTACATGGGTTTTATCCTTCGGTCCTTGTGATTCTGTGGGGCAGAAACTGCCATTATCCTCATTTCAGATAAGGAAACTGGGACTCAGAGCAGTTAGGTAACTGACTACCCAAGGCTAGAAAGCAATGGAGCTGCGACTGGACCCAAAACAGTTGCATTCCCGAACCTTAAGCCACATGTACTATGTGATTTAGCACTGCTCTCCTTGAACAAAGCTGCATTTACACTACCTAGTCTTTCCTCTCTGAGACCCATTTGGTATAGTTGGTCATGACTCACTCCTTCCATAGACCTACTTTTCTTTACATATGTAAATACTATTTCCTCTGAAGTATTTGCTGATGTGCCTGGCTTTTCCTACATGGGGATTTCTCTAGGCTACATGGGGATTTCTCTAGTCTCATTTTTTGGCCACTCTGCTCTGAGTGATATTACAGGTATCCACCTGTCTCTATTACACAGAGCTTCTTTATTCATTTCAAGGGCTTCCCCCTTTCTCCTGGTTGGCAGGTAGCAACTATATAATTTAGTGCTGCACCAGGTGAGAAGTCCAACATCTAAGACAGGTTGTGAAGCCCAGTCCATCTACACATAAGAATGAAGAGTCCCAGGGGGTGAAGAATGCTCAGGAAAAAGATACAGATACCTCCCAGGGCAAAAGGGAAGGAAAGGATAGATGACAGGTTGATAATCTCAGCTGTCCAGTGAGGTCCTCCTCATTCTCCTCTGTCCTATGGCCTGGATGGGTATGGAGTTGGGTGCATAGGGAGAGAGGAAAGTAGGAGACAGTGGTGTATACTGTACTGGATTAGGAGGTTTCTTGTAACCTATACATGTTTTGGTTGAAAAATGCACACCTCAAAAAACAAAAAACAAAAAACAAACAAACAAAAAAAGGAAACAACTGAAAGAAATTGTGATCCATCATTATGACATTTTCCCTGTGTATATTTCAAAAGGTCACAATGATTGGAAAGGAGGTTCCTATCAAATGGAATGTCAGTCTTTAAAACTTAAAAACACTCTATTTCTAGGATCTGGAATAGGTACCTAGTTGTTCCTCTTGTAAGTTCCCTGGAGGAAGTAGAGTGCAAGAACCATGGGTCACCTTCACAGGCCTGAATAGTTCCAGTGGCAGTCCTGCCTTGTCACATGTTTACAGAAGTTCATAGAATTTTATCTAGAACCCCTGTGATCCAGTCCACATGGAACTATGCATTTTCTGAAACAGATTATTTTGATGATATGAAAATATGTTTTGGCAAAATACATCAAGACATTAAAATTTTTATTTTAAGGAAGTCTGTTTAAAAGAAGAAAAAACTTAAGTGGCAACACAAACCCAAATTTCTGAGTAGCCTGTCCTTTTATGAAACCATGCACATGAAATGATTACTCCTTCTGAAACTTGTTCTGGAATGGATTTAAGTTCATGATGTTTGTTAGGGCTGAAGAAGAAGGATATGTATCACACTATGTTCTATGTGAGATAAACGTACTGGGATTGCACTTGACCTGGATACAGGATGTGGACACTGCATGGCAGTGTTTCCTCACACTTTTTTGGTCCTAATTCAATGTAAGATACACATTTTACTTTTTACCAGTACACTCACTTATGCAATACGTGCACACACAGATATATAAGAAACACATCACTTCCCTTACTATTTGTATAGCATTTTGATATTTTTTTTTATACCTGGGTGACTCAGTTTGTTGAGTGTCTGACTCTTGATTTCTGTTCAGGTCATGATCTCACAGTTTGTGAGATGGAGCCCCACATGAGGCTCTGAGCTGAGTGTAGAGCCTGCTTGGAATTCTCTCCCTCTCTCTCTCTCTCTCAAAAAAAAAAAAAAAAAAATGGTGGTTGTTACTAGTCTATTAACTTTATAATCCTCTAATAGGCACTCTACTCAGAAGCTTACCTGAGAAATTTTACCCAAGGGAAAGGAGAGGGCAAAGGAAAGAAACAATCTCTATCTTTGTCTAGGAAGTAGAGTGTAGTGAACTCTATACTTTTTGTCAGTAAAAATGGGGTGATGATGTGGATCTGGGGGTCAGTCATAGATTTGATTTGATCAGAGACAGAAAATAAATCAACCTATCAAATGGAATGTCAGTCTTTAAAACTATGGAAAAATCAAATGGAAGATCAGATTCTCCAGGGACTGGAAGCCCTTTATATTAAAATGGGATCCCAGGTCTCAATCCCCTTATGTGACATTTAGATGACTGCATACAATTTTTAGCTGCCTTTAGTAGGAAAAAATGAATAAAATTTCCTGAGAAATTGGGAGTATACCTGGCCTGACAGGAAGGAGTGGAGTGGGGGCCCTAGAAAGTTGGATGAGGTGACACATCAAATTATCCACCCACAGAAAGGGTTATATTACTACTGTTGAATGGGCCAAGCTCCACATACAATGATGTCTCTGAGTTTGGCTCAAGGTAGGGGATCTGTGGCTGCACACTGGATGGGCTGAGGAAGTGCAGGGGATCCCTCTGTGCATCATATGGGGTTGGGGAAAAATTAGAAGCAGGGGTGATAAGAATACAATACCGGCTTTCTGCTTTAGCATCCTGAACCTGGCTAGCAGGGGTGCCCTGGCTTTGCTTCCTTCAGGTATAGATTTCACTTTTGGAAGGTTGGGGTTGCCCTCTCACTGGTGAGGGTAGCTTCAGGAAGGAAGGTCCTCAGTAAAAGTTTTATTACTGTGAACTTAGCTTGCTTCTTGGTTGAGAGATTGTAGAGATGATGATGTAGAAAATTCTTCCCTGTGTGTGTAGGTATTATAAGATACAGTCTCTCTCATATTGGAGGGGGTGGAAGACATTCCTTCTACTTGCTGCCGGTCTAGGTGCTTAACAAGGTTAAAGGAATCCATTGACTGTCATCCGCTAGTTCATCTGTCCTTTCAGAGAAGGTGAACGGCCTCCACTGTTGTTTTGCTATGAAGACATTCCACAATCCTAAAAACAGCTCAGGATATAATTCAGACAAGCTGACTATGAAACAAGTTCTTGGAGTCTTGTTTTGAGATTTTTTAGCAGTGCAGGTTGGCTACCACATCATGTGGTCCAAGAGTGGGTGGGATCTTTCAGGCTCCAAGATCCTCATGGAAGCATTATGTAATTACTTGGGGGGTTAGCCGGCCCAAGAAAACTGCAGTAAAGATGGCTAAAGGTTCAAAGAGGGGATGCATGTTCTATAGGCTAAGGGAAAACCAGAATTCTCCCTGTCCCCATTTCCCTCTAAAAGACAGGAGTGTTGCTACCAAAAATAGGCCAAGGGCTAAAGATATTTTATTGGTTTACTGCTTTCATTGTAAGGACATTTCAATGAGAAGGCCTTTCCTAGGGGCAAGTTCAACCTAAGATGCTCTCTTGCCCCCATGTGGGGTGCTTTTCTGTCCATGGGGTAGAGGAGTGAGAAGGTTGGTGCTGTTCTCGAAGGGAGGCTGGAGAGGTGAGAGGCAGCACTGGGTCTCCTCTCCAGGGAGGAGGCTGCTAAGTACGCATTCTCTCTCCTTCCTCTTGACCTCTGACTCTTCCTTCTTCAGGTTAATGAGAAAAAGCTTGGGGCACTGTCCACAGAGGAGCTGTCCAAACTCTGGAATCCCCTTGGTAGGTACTAAGCTCTATTTTATGGAAAAACTCTCCTTCTTACCTCCACTTTATGCAAAGGAATTTCTGAATGTATTCCCATGTAACTCTCAACATTATATACATCAGGGCTTGCAGCTGAAGCTCCCAAGGGAAAATGAACTTATTTGTTCATCAATGACTGGGGCTTTGAGGGCAGAAGCCAGTTGTTTGTTTTTGATAGATCAGGGCAAGTTCTTCATACTTCTTCATTTGTATGAAGAAGTAATGAACAAGAAGAAAGATTCAAAGATAGGGATGATTGATGAAAAAAACTCTCAGAGGGGGATAAAAGGGGGCAGTGTTGTAAGACTGTTGAAGGGTCTGCGTTAGAAGGAAGAAGGGGCTCTGCAACAAGGGAGGTGAAGAAGGAACAAGAAGTGATGATGCAGAATAACTGAGAGTTGAGGGAAGGAAGCAAGGAAGAATGTAAGACTAGACTGGGATTCCCTGTAGAAGAGGGACCGAGGTGGGGCTTAAGGGGCCACCCAGGGGGTGAGGGAGAGGGCTGAGGTAAGCCAGACAGAATGTGAGCCCTATTTGTCCTATTCAACAGTTATGCTTTTATTTGCCTTATGTTAAGGTTTCTTTTAAAATTTGCTGAATACTCAACAAGGTCATGAAAACCAGAGCAGCAAGCACAAGAACTACCCCAAGTCAGGTACAGAGCAAGGCAGTGTGGTGTGAAGAGATGTGGGTTCTGGAGTCAGATACCTCTGGGACTGAACAGCTCTGCTTCTTCTCAGCATCCAAATGACTTATACTCTCCATGCCTCAGGGTTGTCATCTGTGACCCTAGTGCTCATGGGGAAAAGCATCAGGAGAAATTTTCTAGAATGGAGCATAAGGCTCCTCTGGAAAAGGGTTTGACACTTAAGGCTGGGAATCAGTAAAATCCTCACCTGCACAGCTTTTCCACTGGCATCTGCACTAGTAGAGGCTGCCATGGGAATTGTGCTGGGCACTGTCATGGTATTCATCATTCCAAGGTATATGGAAGATACTGGTATCTTTAATTCATGGCTGGCCACCTGCACAGGAAAACAAGACAGAATGTGCTAGTCCAAAGTAAAACTGGGACAATAATTTAAACCTATTAGAAAAGCGTTTTCCCCTCTTTTAAAAAGTAATAAGGAGATTTATAATCTATGGTTCAAATAGACATTTTGAAACCAAAATTTTTTATAAAGTTTTAAAGTTAAAAAGATTTTTTTAGTGTTTATTCATTTCTGAGAGACAGACACAGAGTGCAAGTGAGGGAGGGGCAGAGAGTGAGGGAGACACAGAATCTGAGGCAGGCTCCAGGCTCTGAACTGTCAGCACAGAGCCTAACGTGGGGCTCAAACCCACAAACTAGGAGATCATGACTTGAGCCGAAGTCAGACACTTAACTGACTGAGCCACCCAGGCACCCCAAGAGTTTTAAAGTTTTAAAATGAGAAATGTTTCTCTATATCCCAAACCTCTCAAGTGCCATGGGTCAGGACAAATTGCACAATGCCACATGGCGTGGGTTTAAAATAGGCTTTGTTGTGGAAAGGGGAATCTTACAGAGAGAAAACACAGATTTCCCATCCCTTCATGACCCATGGAGAGGCCTGCTGGATATGCAACATGAGTCCACAATCTAGAGGAAGGACCCTCACTCTACCATGTGTCTCCTTTTGGAGGGTGATCATAAAGAAGTAGACTTGTAGTTGGAGAAATGAACAGGTTGGCTAGCACCAGGAGGTCTGAATTTGGGGTGCTATTTAGGTACAGGAGTGGTCTGAGCATATTGGCAGCCCAGCATTTGGACTTAGGAGTCCATGAGAAGTTACAGACCTTCTGCCAGAGGGAAAGAAGCCACTGGTTCCTGGGGAAGTGGAGTTTTGGTGAGAGAGAAGGCAGGTGAAGCCCCCTTCCCAAGTCCCAGCTGGCTCATTTCCCGGTAATTCAGAATGAGCTCCTAGTGACACTTGTGGGCAATTCTGGTCACTGGATCACAAAGCCCAAATGCAGTAAAATACTGGAACTGGTATTACAGCATCTAGTAATATTTTATAAAGTCTAATTTTGGCCAATGGCAAAAAGTGAAACTCCCTTTCTCACCTCTATCATTTTGGTGTTAACACCTTGTCCCAATTCAACTCTACCACGAGCAACCAATACAGACCCATCTGTGTAGATGTGAACCACACAGCAACCTAGAAATAAAAATGAGAAATCTGTTCTTCCTGCCATCTGTACAGGATTCTTGGACAGTGAGGCACTAACAAATACAGTTACTCAAAGACCCTGAAATACAGCTACAATTTCATGCTATTAGGTACAGGACCAACGGTTTCATTCAAAGATGTGTGCCGCCTGTGAACAGCAAAGGTGCCATTCTATGAAAACTGAAAAGTAAAAGCCTAAATGTATACCTTATAGTTAGAATTCAGTCATGAGATATCTCACAGTCCTCTTGCCATTTTCCATAGCAGCTGACTAGTTTGAATGCCTGCTGGGCATTGTTCTCCTTTCTGAGTCTCTTCTAGTATGCCACTGATTTCAACAAGGAGAGCTCTTCACCTTGCTTCACTTACTTGTGAAACAATAACAAATTGACCCAAACTGTTAACAACCAGTAGAATTTAGACCTTATTGTCCTTTGTTGGATTACAGACTCTCTGCCTTTAGTTGTTATTTAGGGATTGACATTCAGTCCTAGTGAGTTCGTTCTCCATATTCCTCTGAGCACACTACTCTCAACTGCTTCTGGGGAGTAAAAATCATGAAGAGAAGTAAGGAATAAAATACAGCAACATGTAAAGACAAAAATGGTCCATCATCTCATCACTCACACACACCCTGTGATTATAAGAAACATCAAATCTGTTAATATAAGTCCACAGTCCCTTAACTGCAAGTCTGAATGCCAAAAAACCCTGAAAACCAATTTGGTGACAAATCTGCCTCAATATCATGCAATGATGAGAGTCATAGTCTTTTAAAAATTCCACTTAGTGTGAATAATCATACATTTCACTGAGGAAATGTTAACATGCTTAAATTGGGTATGTTGCCTTAGACTCCACTGATCATTTTATGTAGTATGTGTAATACAGATATGATATTTTAAGATCAGAAGGGGCGCCTGGGTGGCACAATTAAGTGTCCAACTCTTGCTCTTGGCTCAGGTCATGATCTCACGTGAGTTCAAGCCCCCCACATGGGGCTCTATGCGAATGGTGTGGAGCCTGCTTAGGATTCTGTCTCTCCTCTCTGCCCCGCCCTGCTTGTGTGTGCTCTCTCTCTCTCTCTAATAAGTAAAACTTAAATTATTTTTTTAAATCAGAAAAATGTAGAATTCCAAACTACATCTGGCCTCAAGTTTCCATAGAAGGGATTATGAACATGTACATGTACATAGAAGAATCAAACAAGGCATAATATGAAGAGTGAAAGCTTTCCTGCCTACTCATCAGTCCTGCTCCTCCTCCTAAAGGTAACCACTGACATCAGTTCCTTGTAATTTCTTCTAGAATTTACTTTCATGAATGTTATAAATATTTGGAAATAATGTTTTAAAAGGTACAACATTATAAATACAAGTCTTGGATAATTTTCCATATCAACATGATGTGGTTTTTGAGTGGTGGTTGGGGTCCAGAGCCAATGGACAAGAAAGAATTCTTGAGGAATCTTTGGTGCGAAAAGGTGATTTTACCAAAGCAAGGGGACAAGACCCATGGGCAGAAAGAACTTCACTAGGGTTGTGAAGAGTGACTGATTATACACCTGGGAGTTGGGGGAGGTAAAGGCTAAAGGGAGGTTTCCAAAAGGACTTTCATATGCTAAAGAAGACTCACCAGATACTGGAGGCCTAGGTATTGTCAAGCTAAGGTTGTTTTTCCTTCTAGTAAGGCATTAACATTTAGACAATAAGGAGTTCCTGGAGGAAGGTTTTACTCTGCCTATAGCAAGTATTTGTCAATGGGCTGCAGGTTATAAGGATATTTAATTTTACCTACCATTTCCTTCTTGCCTTTGTTCCCCACCTCACTATGGTAGGGAGGGTAATGTTGGGGCTCCAGGAAACTGAGATAAGGCTGTTGATAAGATTGCCTTTTTCTTGTAATTTACTAAGACATTTATAAACTGATGGAGACTCCTGTCCTTCAGGACTGTGATTTCTATCAGTTAACCATGTGTTTTTCCCTTTTCTTTGTTCTTGGGCAGCCAGTGAAAGGGCGGGCCTACGCCAGCCGACTCCATCTTGTTCTGTGTCCTTCACCTTGACCACACCTCTTCCCCTTGAGTAACCCCCCCTCACCTGCCTAACAGGACTCAGACCCTTCCCCAGGACCCTTCCCCAGCCAATCGGCTGAGGCCACAGCCATTACCTCACCAACTGCCCCTAGGCCCCAATAAAACCTTTATCCTTTTGAAACTCGCTCTTTTACCCTGGTATCTCACCGCTGCGTCGGTGCAGGTAGGGGATTGAGCTCGAGCTAGCTCGAATAAAGGCTCTTTGCTTTTGCATCAGACTCGGCTCCCTAGTGGTCTTTGGGGATCACGAATTATGGGCATAACACCAGGAGTGCCTGAGGAATGTCACACATATCCCACCTGAGGGGGGGCAGTGGTTTGAGGGGTGTCAGCCTGCCTTAAGCTCCCTCATCAAACATATATAGGTCTATGTCATTTGTTTTATTATCTGACTAGTAGTTCATTATATATAGATGCACCATAATTTATTTAAGAAGTCCCAAATAAGGCTTACTTTGTTGTTGGTTTTTTTTCTTGAACTCTTGTATGAATATCTCCCTGCAATGAACATCTTTGTACATACATCTTGGCAAAAATTTTTTGCAAATATGTGAATATGTCCTATATTTCTAACAGTGACAGGCGACTCAGGGTTTCTTTTTGGGGTGATAAAAGTGTTTTAAAATTAGACTGTGGTGATGGTTGCAGACTCTATGAATATACTATAAACTACAGAATTGTAGGCTTTATTAAATGGATGAATTTTGGGGCACATGGGTGGCTCAGTCAGTTAAGTGTCTGATGCTTGATTTCAGCTCAGGTCATCATCCCATGGTTTGTGGGATGGATCCCTGTGTTGGGCTCTGCACTGACAGTGCAGAGCCTGTTTGGGGTTCTCTCTCTCCCTCTCCATCTGCCCCTCCCTGGCTCACACACATGTTCTCCCCCTCTCTCAAAATAAATAAATAAATAAACATTAAAAAAAAAATAAAAGGGTGAATTTTATGGTATGTGAATTATATCTCAATGAAGCTATTAACTCTTAGCAGTGAAAGCAATAGGTCCAAGGATACATGTAGTAGAATGTTTATAGTTCTTTTTGTAACTAGAATGGTACACATTCAGCCATATCCTCACCAGAACTACTCTCTGCTTTTTTGCTTGAGCCTTTAAGTCATGGTAGTCATTGTTTGCCCCTAGGAATGCCCTTGAGTGTAGGGGCCTGGAAAGGGCTTTCCTGAAAGGTAACCATAAAAAGGACCTCACTTCTGACAGGTAACATTTTGAATCTGCACTGCTCCCATGAGATCCAGTTTTTCATGGATGGGAGGGTGGCACCCCACCAATGGGACAAAGCTGATGCAGTGTGTGCGTGGGCACACATTTCTTATCCAGGGGAGTTACTGACCTTGGTCATGAGGATATATGGTCCTACCCTTCAGCAGTCAGCTGCTCCAGGACTGAAACAATTCCCTTTGTGTTAATCTCACCAACATGGGTAATATTTACACTTCCTTTATATTTCCCACACTATCTAACACACTTAGTAATGCTTTCACATGTTTTATCTCATTTAATCCTCCTGACAATCCTGTGAGATTTACTATAGTATTCTCATTTTGCAGATGAGGAAACTGAGATAAGAACTGGAGACTTGTCAGGGTCACACAGCCATTAAACACACAGAACCAGGGCGCAAACTCAGACCTCCCGTAGCAAACCCCCTGCTGCAGCCCATTGCCTCCATCACATCATCAGTCTCACTGCAGGCGTCAGGTAAAGGTGTGCAGAGTGGACTGGCTCTAGGTTTCATCTTTCTTGATGGAGAGCAGATAACAAGAGCAGATAACAGAGGTGACTTGAGAGGGAATGTATTACATGGATTCCAAGGGAGGCAGAGAGGCCTTACCACAGCAGCCCTACCCCCACGCATTACAGTTCCCTTCCAACTACTTTTCCACTCAGTTTGATACTACGTTTGTTTCAATTTACTTAATCACTGGGTGAGGAAGAACGGTAGGAACTAGTGGATGAGGGATTATTCTCATATAAAGACATTAAGATAATGTATGCCATAACTCCATTTATGTAGATGAATGTTTACTTGTGATTATACAAACACGGAGAGAGAAATGGAAGGATGTATGCCAGACTATTAACACTGGTTACCTGCAGGTGTGTGTGTATGGGGAGAGGCAATATTCCCTTATACTACCAAAACAAAGCAAAACAAAAAAGGACAAAACTTTTTAAAATGTGCCTATGACTACATAAAGCATGTGCAAAATGAACTCTAATATGTAAAGTTATACAGACATATACATACATATGAAGAAGTGTAGAAAAGGATATTAATATATCATTGAACATTTTTACAATAACAATAAGCATATTACTTATACAAGAAAAGCAATGAAGCTATTTTCATTCAGAAAAAAACACTGGCCAGGGTTCCTGGGGGGCTCAGTTGGTTGAGCACTGAGCTTCTGACTCTTGACTTTGGCTCAGGTCATGATCTCACAGTTTGTGGGATTGAGCCCCACATCATGCTCTGCGCTGAGAGCACAGAGCCTCTTTAGGATTCTCTGTCTCTCTCTCTTTTTCTCCCTCTGCCCCTCCCTGGTTCACACTTTTTTTTCTCTCTTTCAAAATAAATAAACTTAAAAAAAAAGAAGAAAACATTGGCCACTAAAATACACATTTTAACAACTTTTCTTTGAAAGAAGGTATACTTCTTTCTATTTAGTCTATGTAGTCAGTATATATAAAGGATGCTTGGATGCTTGGCATCCCGTTGTCCAAGCATGTGTTAGATGGGGGCTCTGAGTGTTGTCACAGTTTCCTAATCTGGGGAAACATGGAGATTTAGGCACCATTCTAGAAATCTCTCATTAGAATACAGATTTTACCAGATGGGTGCAATTCATTAGTTTATAATTTCAGGTTAGTATCTCTCAAGTGCAGAAGGGAGAATGTCTTGAGCAAGTAGATCCTAGTCAGGTAAATTTTGTGAGGGGTAGATACAAAAGTACTGAGAGACAGGTGTAACTAGAGGGAAGATGACAGGCAACACTGGACATGTAAATAAATATGGGGGAAAAAACTAAGCTAGTCATGGTCTTTCCTAAACTTAATGGTTACAATCACAATTTTGGGTGTGGTTAATTAAACTTTTCAAAGAAATCTCTGTTTACAAAGTATGGATTATGTTTCCAAATCATCTAGTAGTAAATTAAATTGCTGAAGTAGACACATGACCCAGTTTAGGGCAATTTAAAATACTGGAGTTGTTTCCTTTCCCAGGGTCATCTGTGGGAAAGTGGTTGCTAGAAGCAAGAGAGGTATCTTGTGGAGTCTCATCTCTTTGGCAAGGAGTCTGTGAATATTCCATGTAGCAGTGTTTATGTATTTTCAAATTTCTTCCCCAATAACTAGTGCAATCCCACAAAACTCAGTTAAAAATTGTTCTAAAATCCCACTCATTGTCTTTCAGGAATCTGTGTTTGCTTGATTTCTTGACTGATTTCTTATCTATCTATCTATCTATCTATCTATCTATCTATCTATCTATCTATCATCTATCTACTTATTTTTAGAGAGAGAGAATGAGAGAGAGAGAATCCCAAGCAAGCTCTTGGGGCTCAAACTCACAAACTGTGAGATGATGACATGAGGAAATCAAGAGCCAGACACTTAACTTAACTTGACTGTGCTTTCTAGGCACCCCTGCTTGATTTCAATGGCACAAATCTCTAGCAGGAATGTTGGTATCTTCTCTGTAATTTTCCAGTGATTCCACTATGCCTTTGTAGGAAAGACCATAACATGGATCTTATTTTTCTAGAACTAGTAAAGCAATTTCAAAGACATTAGAAAGGAAGACCTAATACCCACAAAAGTTGTTTCACCTTCTCATTTATGTAATAATCTATTCACCCATCCATCATCTATCCATCTGTCCGTCCATCCATCCATCCATCCATCCATCCATTCATTCAGACATTTATGCCTTGTGCTATGCAGAGAGATGAGTTAGCCTATAGCCTGTAATGAGAAGCCCTAAAGGGAAAGCAACAGTTTTACCATTGTGTGACTGCAACCAGGTAAAAACCAAGAGCAGGTGGTGCAAAGCAGGTATTGTAGGTTATATAAGCCTTCCAGAAGTAATACTTAAGGGTTACAAACAGCCATGACAACAGATATTAAGTGGGACTGTGACTTAAGGTAGTCTTCAAAATTATCTGTACATTAGAATTTTGGTGGTTTTAGTATCAGTTTTCCTTGCAGATCTCCCTTGTTGTTAGTAATTGTTCATTAACCAATAGCACTGTAGCCACTATAGCAAATAGAAACAAATCTGCCAAACCAGTACCAAAACCTTGGGAGTTGATCAATAGTTTTCTAAAAATTAGTACCAAAAGATCTTTTATTATAAGGCCTTAACAAATTGTTTTCAGACTTAGAAGCATTTCTGAAAATTACCTGATAATAAAATGTCTTTGGATATCTAACTAAGCATTTCATAGGGATAATGGCCATTCCTTTCTTCTTCCAATAACTCTGCTTGTCAAACTCCTCTGTAGCTTTTTTTCCTGCTGTAGTATGAGTTTTCATACATTTCTATCAGCATCTTATCAGATTCTTAATTTAAGGTTCAAGGAGTCTGGGAGACCTCCAGTGTTCACCAATATCCAATTCTCTTCCTTTCTCAGCATGTAGCTAACCACATTTCTTAGCTTCTCCTGCTTCTAAGTGACATTGTGTTACCCAGTTCTGACCAATGGAATGGGGGAAGGATCATATGTATCTTTCATTTGCCCTGACCTCCCATCTGTGCAGCTGGAAGCTGAAGAAGCCAAGATGGTGGAGTCACATAAAAGGAAGTGGATCCCTGAGTCACACTTGGAGGAGACGTGCCTAGGAGAACATCCACATCAGACTTTGTCCAATCAAGAAATCAACCACGATTGTGCTAATCCGTGAAGATTTGGGCGTTGTTTGTTGTAGCTGGTAGTGCAGCTTATGTCCTGTTTCTCTGGGAGAAAGGTCCATACTCCTAAACTCTCAAAGAGATCTGGGATCCCAAAAGAATAATAGGACCAGGTAGAAATGGAGGAGCCCAGAGAGGAATCAAAGAAAGAGCAAAGAGACATAAGGAGACATCGGAGAGATATCCATTTGCAAGGATCAAATGGCCTACAATGTAGATGGCATTAGTGCAGAAGGTAGAAAGGACAGAAAAGTGTCTCTTTGATTGGAGAACTATTAAGCCACTGGTGGCCTTGGCAGAAGCAGTATGTTGAGGCATAAATGGGAAGCCAGGAAGTAGAAAAGGTAGGCAATTGATATAAAAGTTTGTCTCAGAAAGGAAGGAGACAGAAGCAATAGCTAAAAGAGGAAGCTGGATCAAGAGAAGGTCACCTGTAAGGATAGGACAGACTTGAGTTTATGGACTGACCAGAACAAGGCAATAGGGATGCAAGTTAAAGAATATAGAAGGGGTAATTGTAGACAGTGAGTGGAACCAAAGGTGCTGGTGTAAGGGTTGGTCCCCCAAAAGCGGGAGGATCCCTTACTCCCTGAGACTGTGCGTGTGGTGAGGGTGAGGAAGGGAAATGGGCCTCGATGATGGTGATGATGGTGATGATGATGGTGATGATGATGATGGAGATGAAGGAGGCAGCCATCATCTGATAAGAAGGGGAGGAGTACTATTCGGGGGACTAGAGGAGACTGGTACAATTTGGGGCTGGGCTTTGCCTCTATCCTGATTTTCAATGTCCACTACACGTTATATCTTATACCTGGGTTCTACAGCTATAAATCAAGAAAATGACAACACCGCATTTAGAAATGTATCAACTATGACCCCAAAATCATGACTGGAAAGGAAACCCACCTGTGTAAATGCTGCATCCTGGCATGACACATAGAGGTCCATGTTTTAATCCTCTGCCTTTGCCACTTCACTTTCACTTTGAGTTTCCATGTAAAAATGTTCCTGTCCTCCAAAGTGCACTTTCCCTGTTAAACACAGCAAGCAGATGAAGCTCTTGTTTTTAGAGATCCTTAATTTAAATATATTCTAAACAGAATACTAGTGCATTTTACTAAACATAAATATTCCAGTTCATGGGGATAACATTGGGTTCCCCCGTCTTGATTTCAAAGTCTCATTATAATTTGGGAAAGTTTTCGCAGGCAGCTATTATTATACACAAGAATTTGAGGAGTTACGGGTAATTAGAAAGTCTCCCACAGTGAAACTGCCTGGGGGCAGAGATGACGTCACACAGCACAATGAGACCTGTATTTCAGCACTGACACCCAGCCAGTTGCACACTGTTCACTTAGTTACTAAAAAGATTAAATCCCCCACCTCAATTCAGCACCCACTGAAAGAGGCATCCCTAAAACCCATAGGGACCTCAGCTATGAAGAATATACGGTTGTATGTGAGGGGAAGTTGGGGGGAAGGGAGAAGGAGTGGAGGATAAAAATTATAAAAAAAATAAATAAATTTCACCCAAGTAGGAAGTAAAAACTTCAGAAATATATAATTAATCATAGGTATTAGAAAATAAAGTTTGTGTTCCAGAAGCTGGAAATGGTGCAGAAAAGTATCAGGGCAATTGCAAAGACTTGGTGATGCATTTAGTGATTCCGCTCCCCCAACCCACCATCAATATAAAATTTAAATCTACCTGGTATCAAAAAATATATATGGGCAGCTCTTGAATTCACACCCCTGAATGTCCAGGATTGGCATCCTGAAATTACTAGGTTCATAAGTTTTAGTTCTCTAGGTGACAGAAGTTTGGGAATTAATAATAACTCCAACTGAAGGTGCTGCTAAAGATTCTATCTTCAGGCCATCTCTCCTGACTCTTTCTGTTCTCCCTCCTGCTTCTGTCATGTGTTTGGTGGCTATAATTTTCATTACTCAATCATAGTACCAATTGCTTTTCTCCCTACTTCCTTTACTTCAGATTTTGGTCTTAAAGTACTTGTCTTCTTATTTAAAAGTACTTTAAAACTGGATTTTCAGATAGTATTCTCTTCTTTGGTGACTTAATTCACTACCATGGCTTCTCCCAAACCCACAACTCCAGCTTCAGCATCTCTCAAAGCACCAGAATTCCCTTCTAGCTGCCTGTGGACAATGCCCCTTGAATGCCCTGCCAGCCCTTTGAACCCTCATCTTCCACTTACTTCCAAACAGATCATGATGTCTCCCACACCATTAATGATACCACCTTTGCCCCAGTCAACCAATCTCTGATTTCAAGGTTTTCTTTGATCCTCCTTTGTTCTTCACACCTAATCAGTGGTTTGTCCCTATATTCTTCTCTTCACTCCAGTGCACCAGCCATTATCTCTCACTTGGCATACTATAATGAACTTCAACTTGTTTACCATGGACACTCTCTTCCCTCTTGGCTCCAAATGCATTGTCAGATTCAGGAAAGGGATGTTTTGATCCCATCATCCTCCTATTCAAAATCTCAAATGTGTTCCATAGTCTATGGAACCATTTTTGGCCAAGGAATCAAGGTCCTTCATAAAACCTCCCCCTCCTCTCAGAGTCTGAGGTTCTGGATGGTCCATCCCTTTACTAATTTCCACGAGAAGAGTTAAGATGAGTTGATTGCACCCAAGTTCTACAGAATCAGCATTATTGATTAAAATTGTATCAGTATATTAAAAACTCTCATGATGAAAAAGTACTTAATTCACCTTCAATGATGTGATAAGTGGATTGGAATGCATTCTCAATGTTTCTTTCTTCTCAGTTTTTTTTTCCTTTTTTTGTAGGCCCAATGAGTTATTTGTGTTGTACTGCATCTTGGGAGATAAATAAAAGGCAGTACCAATGTAGTGTAATTCAAGATTTCTGACTTTGGTCACCTCCACATCCCTCACTCTGAAAACCATACATGATGTTAACCATCACTCCTAGAATTCCCTAGGACAGCACAGATGTTAGACAGGACCTCCTAGTGTCTCAATGGGTACAGCTGCACTTTTCAGATCATGTACCCTGGCCTGGCACAGTTTAGAAAATATCACCACCAACCATATCATGGAGTCCCATCATCTGCATATTTAACTTACCCATAAACTTGAACCTGCATTGAAATGGGAACTCCTTCATTTCCTTTAATTCTCACAACAAACAGGTTTGTTCTGGAGGCTTAGTATTAGATTAGTCTAATCCCTCCAGGCAAGCAGGTGCTTTTTAGAATTCTCACCCACTCCCAGCCAGGAGTTTGGCAGGCATGTTAAAGGAGAATGATTTCAATACTTAACACCTCCATAGCAACTTAAACTTTGTTCCTTATTTTAGTCAAGTTGTTCTCAAACCTTAGTCTGCATAAACATTATGGAATAGGATCATATGTATGAAACCTCATGTTCTGTACTTTATGGACAATTTAAGGTATTTTGCAATGTTTTTAAAAATTTTTATTTTTCAAAAGTAGAAAACACATTCAAATGATTTAATAAGGAAACAAAAAAATGTATTTGATAAAGAATCTTGCTTCTATCCCTGTCCCTCCGTCTAGTTTCTACCTACCACTATCAAAGGTGACTGCCATTGTTAGGTTGTGTGTTCTTCCAGAGTTTTTATATGCAAATATAATCAAATATGAATATTTCTGTGACCCTCCTTTGTACAAACATTTTTCTGCATTTTCCTTTCACTTACCAGTACAAATTGGAGATCTTTCTATATCTGCATATAGAGAATGTCTTCATTCCTTTTTTTTTTAATATATACAACTACACAAAATTTCACTCTATAGATGGATGGACATGAATTATTTCTAATATTATATGCTATTACAAACAATGCTGCAATTAACAACCTTGAAAATACATTATTTTGAATGTGTTCAAGCTATGCTGCAGGATAAATTCCCACAATGGGGCTGCTGGGTCAAGGGGCATAAGCATTTAGAATTTTAATAAATATTGCTAAATTTCCTTCCTTAGATTGTTCCAGTCTACATTTCCATCAGCAAAGTGAGAGACTACCTGTTTTTTTCCCGTAGCTTGCAACTGGATATGTTGTCAAACTATTTTTGCCAATCTGATAGGTTAAAATGGTATTCATTTCATTGTAGCTTTTAATTTGAATTTCTTCTGTTTGTAGTAAAACCTAGCATCTCTTCATATACAAAAGGGCCATTTATATTTTATTCCTGTGATCTGTCTGCTTGCATCCTTTGTCCACTTTTGTATTGGCTCTTTTTCTTTTTAAAATTTTTTTAATGTTTATTTATTTTTGAAAGAGAGAGAGAGATGGAGCATGAGCAGGGGAGGGACAGAGAGAGAGGGAGACACAGAATCTGAAGCAGGCTCCAGGCTCGAAGCTGTCAGCACAGAGCCCAACTCAGGGCTTGGACTCATGATCTCAAACTCGTGAGATCATGACCTGAGCCAAAATTTGACGCTTAACTGACTGAGCCACACAGGCAGCCCTGTATTGGCTTTTTCTTCATGATTTCTGGGAAAACATTAAATATTTAGGAAATTATCTTGTCTGTGTTGTGGTTTGAAAATATTTTTCCAATTGGTGCTTGTCTTTGAACTTTGCTTATATTTTTCTTTATGCAGAAGTGTGTTATTGTATGTAATTGAATTTATTAATCTTTTCTTTTATGGAATTTAGAGTATGAATCATAGTTAGAAATACTGTCAAGGAATTCTCCCATGATTTCCTCTTTTACTCTTTGGATTTTGTCTCTGATATTTAAAATTTAATCCTTTTTATCTTTGTTTATCTTGGCGTAGTGGTGCAGTATGTTATGATGTTATGGTTAATTTTGATCATTTTTGATTTTCACTTGGAAGCTGACACCAAGTGAGATGTGATTCTGTGGTATTCATTTGTAAACAAATCTTCAGTTTCTGTTCTTAGGTAAAGGGGCCAAGGATGTCTAGCAGGGTTCCTACCCTGGCCAATGTAATACAAACATTGGCCTATGACTATTTCCCTCTTTAGAGGCTCTATCAGAAATGCACAAAAGGAATGATTGCAGCTTCACCTTGGAACCTGACGAAAAGTACAGAAGAGCCCAGAAAAAAAGCGGACAGTTCTCCAATTCAGTGGTAAGCTGGCTCTCTATATGCAGTGAGAGAAAACTTAACAGAGGCAGAGACTAGGGTAGGTGGAATATGGGACAGGAGCTGAGAGAAATAAAGTTCAAATTTAAAAATGTTAAAGGACAAGGATTTGAACTTTCCAAGGTTTGAATGTCAAATCTGGAATCTGGGGCATTCCTTAGTGGTTTCCCTTTAGGAAAACCAGAAACATTCCAGGAATACTTACGGGCAGCAGGCACAGTTATGGATCTGTTGTGGGCTGAGAGGACACATTTCCAGGTAGCAGTAAGAGAAAGAAAGGCAGAATGAAATTTTTAGGAGAAAATATGCTTTCTGGTCTGTGTTATATCTCTGCAGCAGCTGGGAAATGCCACACAAGAGAAAGAGGTTTCACAAGTGCCGTGGTAACAATATGCTTTGGAACTTTCTGGAAAGAATCACAGTTAAATGACCAAAGACTGATTGAATTCTGGCTGAATGCCATAATCACAGGGTCCACATCTTGGTACACAATCTTCCCTTTGTTTGTGACCTGCCAGGCATAAGCATATGAATCAGCAGCCACAATACAGACATTCTGACTCCGCACAAATCACCTGCAGAAAAAAAAACAGGCCAAGTAACATGCCAGAAAGTAACAAAAATGTACACCAGCAAGGTCTCCTGAGCCAGGGACAACATGCCCTGGGATGATGTGTGTGGGGTTACTTGTGGGAGAGACCCTGGGGCTGGGTTTGAATATTGGCTCTGTCACAACTAACTATATGGCCTCTGGCAATTTACTAGAACTCTCTAAGTCTCAGTGTCTTCATCTTAAAATGGAGACATCTGTATCAACTTAAGAGGGTTCTTAGCTGCCTTAAATTTTTTCTGAAATTAGCTGCTTAGTACAAATAAATAATCTAAGATTGTTAGGAGGACTACATGTGGTCATGTGTATAAAGGCACCTGGAAAATAGTACTAGGGAACAGCAGCTGCCAGTATTATTACAATGCTGTGAGAATCTCAGACACTATCATCGTCCTACCTCGTCCTGTGCTGAAGGACTGTATAGTCTTTCTTCTTTGCCGCCACTGTTACTGGGAACATCCTGAGCAGTTTTCACATGGACCAGGCAATGCCAGGGCCTCAGGGGCATCCATGGGACTGAGAAGGAAACAAAACTCTAAAGGTGCCAAGTGTTACACGGCATGATGTGGCCCCCTTCTATGTGGAATCCCAAGAACCCACCCTAACTCACAGAAGCACCACCAGGCAAGTCCATAAAGGGAAGTGGAAACCATTGGCTTTGATGGATACAGAGGAAGAAAAAAAAAAAGCATCCTCAGGAGAGCATTTGTTATTCTCACCCTCTACTGGAGGCGTATCCCTGAGGTTTCCTAAACCGATACTCAATCGGTGGCACTTTTAGGAACTCAGGCTCTTTGGAAGCTGGACATTCAGAAAAACAGGAGAGAGAATTATAGCTCTTTGGGATCTCATGAGCTGAGGAAGTTGTTTTCACCCTTTACATTCTGAGATAAAAACAGCTGGTGCTTCAGATACCAGCTTTCTATCCTGGAAAGGGGTTGCATTTTTATCCATTCCCAAACCCAGTTTTCTTTCTTCTTTTTAAATTTTCTTTTACTGGGGCACCTGGGTGGCTCAGTCGGTTAAATGTCCAACTTCAGCTCAGGTCATGATCTCGCAGTTTGTGGGTTTGAGCCCCGAGTCGGGTTCTGTGCGGACAGCTCAGAGCCTGGAGCCTGCTTTGGATTCTGCGTCTCCCTCACTCTCTGCCCCTCCCCCACTTGTGCTCTGTCTCTGTCTCTCAAAAATGAATGTAAAAAAAATTTTTTTTAATTTTCTTTTACTAAGCTAAATGTTGGGGTTGCTTTTTTTGTGAAATACTTCAGTGTATTAAGTTGAGAAGATTGTTAATAGATAACTAGGCCTTTAAGTGCCTGCTAGGTATTAATGGCTTTCCAACTCTGCCCTTAATTTATTAACATGATTTCAGCATGTGGTCTGGTGCTGGTTACCACGGCCAGGAAAAGTTCTCTCGTCAAGGCAGGCATGTCATTACAAAATACAGCCTTTTCCATGCCATGTTTAACACGTGACTGATGCATCATGAAGTGTCCAACTGGGTCTTCGGGATGTCACTGGGCATCTACACACTATGTTTAAAAAATAAAGCAACTTGACCCCAACTGGTTTATGAGATAGAAACATCTGGTAAGAAAAGTGTAGATCTTTCCCTTTGTGATGCAGGACTTTCCAAGTGAGTCTATTTAGCTTGAACTGGATTTTTCTTCTTCCTCATTGTCAATATATGTAAAGCTAAGGAGGGTAGGTGTAAAGGAGGCAGGAAAGGGGCTGGACCATGAATGAAGACTGATTCTGTGACAGCTAGCATACAGGAAGCTGTTTTCTGAGAAAACATGTATGTTTTATAAAACCAATGTTAGTGAGACACCACTTTTAAAATTTTCCAAGATTGGCTGGTTGGAGTCCATGTGCTCTGGTTACTATTATCTTAAAACTTTGGGAAATGTGTAGCCAGACTGGGTAATGTCTACCCTCAGGCAGGGAGGCAGTGCTGATCAAGTGAGGGTCAGATGGGAAATTGGGAGACATGAATTCTAGTCCCAGCTCTGCTATAGGTAATTTTGGGCTGGGGTTTTTGTTGTGCTCATTCTATAGAACGAAGGTGTAAGCTTAGATCCACGCTTTTCAGCTAAAAAAAAAAAAAAAAAAGCCTATTTTGAACTTATAAACTAAGAGAAGAAAATTTTCTATTGACCTGGGACTCTGAATTTGCAAGTGAGGATAAAGTCCCATTCAGGCAAATGGGACAACCTGTAATAATGGAACAGAAGATCTTAAAGAAGGCACCTGGGTGGCTCAGTTGGTTAAGCGTCCAACTTCGGCTCAGGTCATGATCTCATGGTTTGTGGGTTTGATTCCTGCATGATCTCACAGTTTGTGGGTTCAAGCCCCACATCAGGTTCTGTGCTGACAAGCTGGAGCCTGGAGCCTGCTTCAGATTCTGTGTCTCCCTCCTTCTCTGCTCTTTGGCAGCTGTAGCTCTGTCTCTCTCTCTCTCAAAAAAGAAATAATAAACATTAAAAAAAAAAGAAGATCTTACAAAAATGTCAGTTCTTAAAATTTGTGATTCTGTGTAACTAGAGTTACACAGTGAATACTCCTTGCCAATGTCTTTCAGTGATCCTGGGGATGAGCACCAGGCAGTTCTCCAAATAACAGGTTCTTTTCTGCCATCCGGTAAACCTACATGGACCTACAACCAGCCCAGCTACAGCAGATTAGCTGATGCCAGTGGGAGACCCAGGCTCTTTGATCTGGGAAACAAATCTGACCAATGCTCTATCTTCCCTTCCCTGATAGTGGGTATACAGTGTGGTTTAGCCTGGGCTTCTGAGGGTCACGTACAAATGACCATATGTCATATGCACACATACAGCCGTAAGTCCTGCTTCCAGCCACAGGGGTCAGCTGCAATATCCTTTCCCCTACATTGCCCTCAGGCTTCCAGCTTCCCTTTGTTGTATTCTTGTTCTTTAAGCCTATCTTTAGTGATCATTTTTATGAAATTTCATTGGCATAAAAATATAACAGAGCTATAGAGGGCCAATAAACATCTGAAAAAAGGTATAACTGCACTAATAAAGTAATGCTAATCAAAATAAGATATCATTTTCTCTAAACTGCCAAAGTTTAGAAGTACATCATACCCAATGCTGGTAAGGATGTGATGGAATGAGTGTAATCATATCCAGTTGCTGAGAGTGTAAATTAAACAATCTTTCTAAAGGCTATTTCTCAAGTATTGAGGGCCTAAAAAGTAGAAAGAAACTCCATGAATCAATTGGAAATGTATACAAAGATTTATGTACTAAAATATTAACTAAAATATTATATGTTCTCAACAATGGGGTGTTAAAGAAATGATGGCACATGAATTTGAGCAAAGAAAAAAATCATTACAAAATTTTGTTTTTGAAAAATATTTAGTGACATGAAAAATGTTTGATACATTATTAAGTGAAAGAAGAAATATATATGATTATATATACAAGCTAACCCTCACTTTGTATAAATATGTGTTTTATTTTTTTATATGCACTCGAAAAATCTTAAGAATGGAAGGAAATTTATTAAAATAACAATTGCGTATTAAGAAAAACTGCCCAAAACTTGGAAAAAAGGCAAAAAAAAATGACTATATATCTTTTCCACGTCATATGGTATAACAGTCTAGCAGACACACCCATTGATTATCTGATTCCCTTTTAGGACATTCCTTTAAGTTATTATTTACTATTGAAATAGCAAAACCTAGACTCTGTGAGGTAACATGATAATAGGATTTTTTCCAGCAGCAAATCAAATCAGTTTTGCTCTCAAAGCTTACAGTTGTATTCTCTGTAAGATATCAACCAGTTCTTCATCTAAACCAGCAATTTTCTGTCATTGTTTTTTCAGTGTCTGTACCCTCAACCTCTCAAATTCACTTCCATTCAGTTTATCACCCTGCTGCTTCCCTCATTAATGAATTAGAGAAGTCTTTGACACGTGCTTTAGATTTGTATGAGAATCAAATTTTTAGTATTTTAAAGATAGTTTGACAATGGCTGTATATGGGTGGTTAAGTTTCAGATTTAAATTTTCTCCTGTATATTGTTTTTATGTATGTCAATCTATTAAAGGACACATTTTACTTTTATATTAAGAAAGTGCAAATATGTATGTGTATATGTGTACATGCACATTCTATATTAATTTCTCAGCTATACATGCACATTCTATATTAATTTCTCAGCCCATGCTTTCCCTGCCCCTATATCCAATGAAGGGCCTACCTCCCCAAGACTTTTAAAAAGTGACTTTGAAGCTGGCAGGTTGAATTCAGACTCCAGGGGACATAAAGGAAAAGATGTCTCTGAAAACTAATCTGTGTTGCTGGATAAGTGCAGGTTAACGTTGATGAAACCTATTTCCATAGCTGAACTGGGTGTAGGACTGACTTCTTTAGTGGGAGCTGAAGACAAGTGCCTGAATAGGCACTGGCCCTTTATTTGTGGAAACAAAGTTTTTTCTGGGAAGTACAGGAAGGTCTCAAATGAGAGACCCAGGGGAGGGCAGAGAGGACTATAGGAGGAAAGGGGCAGAAGCATGGAAAAGAGCCTGAAGAGGGAGCCTGCACTGACCCCAGTGCACCTTATAGGAAGGGAAGGGAACTGGTTCAGCCTAGTCTTTTGTACTTGCACTCAGATTTTGTCTTTCATCTTCCCCTCCCAACTGCTCCCCATTTCCAACCTTGAAGCCATGGAGCCAACCTGACTATGGTTGCTGGTGTTTGCTTGGAAATGCAAATGAGAATTCCTGGCAGTTTCCTACTTTCATTGCTCTACTTTGCCTAATTAGAAAGGATTCTCAGTGGAAAATCCAGATTTGAGTGCTGGTGATTTAAATGCCAGCTTCCTGAAAAGACAGCTGCACAACTCAGTAATAACCTAGGAACAGAGGCCCTGTCATCCATTGGGCTCCGATGGGTGGGACAGCAAGATTCCAGCAACATAGGATGCACATATTTAATTACAATAAAATATGAAGAGAAGGCCCCAGAGATACCACTTTGCCATCCACCACTAGTAGACAACAAGAAATCATAACAAATCTGCCTCCTTGGTAGGCTTTGTCACGTTTGAAACCTTGTCAGAAAAAGCTACATTCCTAAACTGGGAATAAAATACCAGCAGGCAGAAGAGGCCTCTGCTGCTCCCTGTTGGTGTGCTCCTGCTAACCCTAAACATTTTATTTAAAAAATTTAAGAATATGCTATTCAGAGGTGCCTGGGTGGCTCAGTCGGTTGAGTGTCCGACTTCTGCTCAGGTCGTGATCTCACAGTTCAAACCCCTCATTGGGCTCTGTGCTGACAGCTTGGAGCCTGGAGCCTGCTTCAGATTCTCTGTCTCCCTCTCTCTCTGCCCCTCCCCTATTTAAGCTTGCTTGCACGCTCTCTCCCCCTCCCTGTGTCTCTTAAAAATGAATAAGCACTAAAAAAAAAATAATGAAAAAAAGATTATGCTATTAAGTTGCAGTATTTTTATTATACAAGAGTTTTGGTTCTGCCTCCCTCTCGCTGTGAAATTTCACTGAAATAATTAAATTTCTTTGCACCTCAATGCCTCACCTATACAATTAGCTAATTAGTCTCTTACAACGACATGATTTGTGATTTCAGTGATCCTAGATTAGCAGAGTGTTTGAAGAAAAGAAAATGTAATGTCTTGAAGCTCTCTAATGAAGCAGATTAATATTTAATCTATTATTATTGTTTGCACCGAGGCACATATAAAATATTTGCTGAAAATTCCATTTTTGTTATATTAAATTTAATTCAAGATAAAAATAAAGCAATTAAAATAGATAAAAGTGGACATCATAAACTTGATAATCTTGTACCTTTTTAGAGACAGGAATGGAAACAGAAACTAGGACTTGTCTGGCTTAAGGCTTCAGTTGTTTCTCCATCAAGAAAATGATAATTTAAAGGAATTTGCTGGCATACCTTCTCTTCATGGAAGAAAAAAACATTTCATTTCAAGATACCATATACTACTGAAATGACTTTATAATTTATTAGATCTAGTGGTATTCTTGTTATAAAAATGCTTTCTAAAATTTTAAAGTATTTTTCAAATTGAAAAATAGCCACACATAATATCATGACTCTCTCATGATATGTTTACATCCAGAATCCCTGGAATCCTGCTTTGGGAAAACAGTCTTCTGCCTGGGCTAACAGAGCACAACTTCTTCAGTTCTATACAGTGATGTATAGGCTAGAACAGCCTGAATCAGTGGGTAAATATTACAATAAACACAGATGGGTATGTTGTGTGAAAAGCAAGAGTAGAAGCTTAAAGAGAGGAAATATCTCAGGAGGGACACTGGGAAACACGGGTATATTACTCATGAGAACAGCGACATCAACAAATGAAACACAAATGACAACAGTGACATTAGTACATGAAAGATGGCCACAAAGTCATGTGAGTATTTACAACCCAAATCTGGGAACACAGACATGCAAATAAATGTTATTTCCTTTGGAGCAGTCTCCTTAGGAGAGATTACACATTTATCTCGATAGTGCTGGCCTTCTCGGACATTTTGGGAACTCTATTGGGAGATGTGCTTGCGGCACTTGTGGTCCCTATGGTGACAAATCTTTATCCTTTGAAGGTGAGTTTGAGTGGTTAGAGGTAAAAGACATTCAGGAGCCAGCCTAATGGATGAGGCAGGAGTCAGACTGGCTAATATACTTTTTAGTCAAAAGTCAAGTGAGAAAGAGACAGATTTTTCCTATGTAGTCTGTAAACCAAAAAGTGTTCTGTTTTGTCTGCAGTTTCACCTCAGAGGGGCCACTTTCCCAGGCTGGTCCTGTTGGAACTTTCCTTTCCAATTAATTTATCTGACAAGCTCAGTAGTATAAAATTAGATATTTCATATCCAATTGGCTCTTGATACCATGAAAGATGTCTTGTAATCCTCATGAATCTTTTTCTGGGGATTCCACTATAATTAAAAATTTTCCATAAAATTTTCCAACCTATAAACTTTAAAAAAAGGCAAATGCGCCCTTAGGAACCTAAACATAGAAATCCAGGACAGAAAGTCAAAAAGATTAAAATCAATCTGCCGCTAAAATAAAACTATGCTCCATTATATCATAGTCTTGCTATATAACACTAATCACAAACTTATTTCAATTGTAAATGTTTTCTCTCTTGATAATGAATAGAGAAGAAGAAAGACAAGTTGAGATGCTTCACTGGTACTTCCTGATTACCTAAAGTGTCTCATTTCTGTTCACTATCCACATGATATATGGGCTTTCAGTTCTATCCATAGCAAAAGAAAAGCTAGTTCTGTATCTAGGGACATAAATGAGGCTTCATATTATCCCACAGTTCTGTGTTTAATATATTTATAAAACTGCCATCAGCACTTATAAGGGGGTTTGGCAGCTGGCCTTTTGAAACCACACTGAGGATGCAGTTACCTATACCCAAAATGGGTTGGCATTATAAGTTAAACGTCTGCTCATAATAGGGACTTCCTAAGGACCAAAAGAAAGATTAATCAACAACCCTGGGGCTTTTACTGTGCATGCTGAATTAAACAGAGAATAACATTTCTTTTCACTGTGGGTAATTAGAATAAAAAATGCCAGCATGAGAGATTTCCTTGCAAATCCTAAAAATGTTTTACAGGAATCATGAAAACTTATTTACACGACAGAAACTATGAAGACAAATAATGAAAATCACTTCAACACCACCCACTTCTAATTTCTGAGTTGGAGGGACTCAGATTATGATTTATATATGAAGAATTCATTCTGAAATGATGCATGTGTAACTTGCATAAACAGACAATAAATAAGCAGAGTAAGGTGTTTGTAGTTGGCAGCGGGTATGTAGGGAGAGTAGGGTGTGTAGGTAGTGGGGTGGGGAGCTCCTAGAGACTAAAACGTTTGCCCCCCCTCCCATTAATATGTTGAAATACTAACCCCCAAAGATGATGGTATTAGGAAGTGGAGCCTTTGGGAGGTGATTAGGCCACAAGGATGGAACCCTCATGAATAAGATTAGCAGTTTATAAGAGAGATACTAATCCAGAGAGAGCTCTAGTCCCTTCCATCATCTGAGGACACAGTGAGAAGGCATCAGCCATGAACCAGGAAGAGGGCCTTCACCAGACTGTGACATGCCAGCACCATGATCTTGGACTTCCAGCCTCCAGAACTGTGAGAAATACATTTCTGTTGTTTATAAGCTCCAGTCTGTGGTGTTCTAACAGCCTGAACTTATTAAGATAGGGTTGGGATGGAGACATGGGGAGATGGTGAGGTGTGGGGTAATGCAGGAGCTGAATCAGTGCATGACTGAAACTGGGGACCAGGCAGCATCCCTGAGGCAATGACATATGCAGGACAAGAAGAATTTCTACCTTCCCAGCCAGGCACTGTAAAATCCCTCCCATGGCTGCAGTACAGATGCAGGTAGTTCAGAGCTGACAGGTAACAGAGTCAGATGTGAGTGGGGGTGGAGGAGAGATGGCTGTGGGGTACACAGTCATAGCCTTCCCATCTGGGGTGGGAGGCTGTCCCCCGGGAAGGCTGCTGATGAGGGGTTCCATCTCTAAGGAATCCACTTTGAACAATGGATTGCAGATATAAGGACTGAGATTACCCTCCCCAATTAAAGGCTTTTGCAGAGAGATGCAGGCGCTGTGACTCAGGCAGCCAGAATGTGAACATCACCTGATTCAGGGGATGCCAGCAGAAATACGAGGCCACAGTTCTCCCAGAAGAGGATTTAGCCTGGGCTGCAGACACAACCCAACAATTCTTAATTCTTTCTTTCTTTTTTTAACCATTTAATTTTTAAAAAATGTTTGCTTATTTTTGAGAGACAGAACATGAGTGGGGGAGGAGCAGAGAGAGAGGGAGACACAGAATCTCCAGGCTCTGAGCTGTCAGAACAGAGCCCAACACAGGGCTTGAACTCACGAACCTCGAGATCATGACCTGAGCCAAGGTCGGATGCTTAACCCACTGAGCCACCCAGGCACTCCCTGCCCCCCACCCGCCACAACAGTTCTTTCATACAGAGAGATCTGGAGTTAACAAGGATAACTCTGCCATGTGTTATAGCTTAAAGTTATGTGCAGTATGTTATGTTATAGTTGCTATTTCATAGTTATTGTTATACATCGTAGTTGTTATAATATAAAATTACCCTAAAATGCTGAATGAACTGTGTTGTACTCCTTTGCCTCTGTTACCAGGTCAGTTGCTGTCAATGAAACCATTAGTTGTCTTTATAAGACAACAAGATGAAGGACCCCTTTGGGCACTGTTAAATACAGACTTTTCCGGACAGGAGAAATCCTTAGCAGACAAATGTGGGTCATGGGTAGGGGAACCAGGGAGGCAGTACCTCCTACCTCAGCCAAAACCTGGTCATTTATGTGGCTTACACAATAAAGGTCTGAAATTAAGGAATCTATCTGATTCAGCCATGTGAAAAACACAGATGGATATGGCAGGAAACAGTACAAATATTAAATGATAAGATATTCTCACTGAAGTGCCCACACCCAGGTGGTAGGTGAAGAGAACATACTGCTGTGTTCCTGAGCTAGGATCCTCAGATGATTTATGTTTGTGTCTCTGTGACTGGGAACATTAGGGTGGCATGTCCCAGGATGCCCTGCATCTGGTCAGGCTCAGGCCAGCACCTGGGGTCAGCCTTAAAGTGAGATTACCTTCATTAATTCTGTAAGCCTGGAAAAGCATAAGGCAAGCAGGAAAAGAAGGCTATGGTGGGCATACAGTACTCCCTTTCTTTTTCATAAATACTGCATTATTTCTAATTATTAAAGTAACACATACTTGTAACAGCCCATCTCATAAATACAGAAAATAGTAAAAAGAGTAAAAATAACTTAAAATCCCTGAAAAATTAAGGAAAACATTAGAACCACTTCTTGCTCCTGGGACGAAGACAGTGCCCCCTCCCCAGGCTGGGAGTTCGGTCTCCTTCTCCTCGCACTCTCCAGCAACAGTACTCTTTTCTGTCTCTGGCCCTTGGCACATGCTACACCCACCCTCTTTACCTGGTTGCTCCCATTTATCCTTTGATCACCACTAGGAAAAGTCTTCCCTAACTGACCCCCCCCCCACCACCATTTATTTGAGCGATTATTTGTTTGACATCCATCTTCACTGTCAGACTGTAGGCTTCATGAGGGCAAGGTCCAGGTCTTTTTTTTTTTTTTTTAATAAACTATTATATCCCCAGTACCTAGCAAAATGCTTGTTTCCTTGTCTAACTTGATTGAACCCTCCCCATCTTTAAAGTTGGGTTTGAATTCCATACCTCTTTTACCACACCTTCTTTAATTTTCTCCCTTCTTTCATTTCCTACTAAATTTGTGTCCATTTCCATATGATTAACACTGCATTGTTCTGTAATTGAATCATAATCCTAAGTGACAATAAGTAATTACAGACCTGCCTGTTTGCTTTCATTCTTCCTTCCATTCATTAAACAAGTATTTCTGTAGACCAACTGTGTGTGAGGCACTGTTCTGGGGGCTGAGAGCGACAGTCTCTTCTATCAGGAAGTTAACTTTCTAGTAGGGGAAGACAGTCATAATCAGATCAATGAATAAATAAGTAATGTAATTTCAGATATCACAAGTGCTATGAAGAACCAAAGCCATGTTAATAGGTATGAGAACAGGGTCTTGCATACACTTCCTGGTAACTAGATTAATGGTGGTTACAAAGCATTGCCATGCCCTGCATGGGTCAGCATTTGGGAAAAAATCTAAGTTAATGAATCTCTACTTCATAAATTACTTTTCTCTACCTTTCCATTCTACCCCGTATCAGAGTCATGAGGTTGTTGGGTTTTTTTTTTAAGTTTATTTATTTATTTTGAGAGAGAGAGAGAGAGAGAGAGCGCACCTGAGCAGTGGAGGGGCAGAGAGAGAGAGGGACAGAGAGAATCCCAAGGAGGCCCTGCACAGAGCCCAACGCAGGGCTTGAACCCATGTACCACAAGATCATGACCCCAGCCGAAACCAAGAGTCTGATGCTTAACTGACTGAGTCACCCAGGCATCCCCAGAGTCATCAGTTTTGAAAGAAGAAAAATTTTTTATAATCCATAATTGTTTTCATCTCTAAGATCATAATGTCATAATAGGCAATGCACAAATGTTAGAGATGTTATAAATGTTACAAATGTTTCACTGACATATGTTAATTCACTCAGCAGAGGGAGCTCATGCTTTAATTTTGGGAAGTTGGACAGAAAGCAAAAGCTCTTGTAAAAAGAACCTGAACTAAACTTTGCAGCTCTCATTTTAAATAAGGTCTCCTTTTAGTATTTCTGGGAGCAAAGACCATTTGATTAAAGATAATTTAATTTTCATATGCATAAATAGATGTGACTGATGAATTCATTTGGGGGCAGAAGTTTTTCAAAATGGTTCTGTTTTGCTTACCAAACCAGCTAACTGAAGAACAAGTATCCTAGCTCAAGATTCATCTAGAAAGATGATTAACTATCCACATGTCCTGGTTTCTATGGCTTTTTATATTGTGCTGTAAACTCAGGACATAAACGTGACTTGTTTTAACATGACTATGATTTGACTTGAATGCTTGCATATAGAAGTCTCTCTGCTCTTTGAGATTATAAAACAGATATTTATTTAGGCTTTGAAGGATGTTTACTACACATGATCCAACTTAAAAGGCAAAGTAAATAAAAATTGAGAAAATAAATCTCTTAGATTAAAAGCTAGAGAACCATGAAGTGACTCTGCAGTATTGAAATCATAGGTCAATCAGTAACACTAACAGATGGGGTTGTGTGTGTATGTGAACTACAATTTTCCAGTTATCCAAAGGCTCTAACAGTGACAGAAAATGGCATATTAGAAAATGGCATAAAATGGCATATGGAAGTTTCACTAGTATCACCCATGCTCTTATTGTACATATCTAATCCGTACATTCTATAAGATAGAAAGCAACATTTAAAAAAACCCTATTTTTCCTCACAAAGTCAAACCAACTTGTTAATAGAAAATACAGGAGAAAGTGTCAAGAAGGGGATAAGTACACAAGTTATTTATTTTACTTAGTGCTTATAACTTTCTATCTAGCTTTAAAATTAATGTATGCAGCATTTGAAATGGGTATTTTTGTCTTTTTCTTCCTTAAAAATCTCCAACTTCTCCATAATTAAAATTAAAAATTGCGATAACCGGGTTAATCCCAAACAGTACAATTTGGAAAGCATCCCTTAGATTGTGGGGGAAGATTCCATTAATCATAAAGGAAAATATAAAGGTCAAATATCACACTTATTATTTCACTCTACAATTATGTTTTAAAATGTCTATCTTAACATCATTTTATGAGTTCCTATGGAAGAAACCATGTCTTTTTCAGTAGGCTTGATTTACCAGCATATAACCCAGTTCCTTGCACAGGGTAAATGCTTAATAACTATGACATTAATAAACAAATGAGTGTTTCAACATGATTTTATTCCACCTGTACTTTTCACAGAAGAATACTGATCTAGAGAACTGAGCCCTAAATTGTGAATATCAAAAAAATACATGCCTCTCCTTGTTGGATACCTTTGGGACAGTCACTGAAATTGGTTCTGCTGAGTGGGAGGAGGGAAAACAAGAAACACCTGGTGAAAATGCTGCAGGCAATTCAACAGAGGACGTGGTAGCTGCTCTCATCTGCTGCTGGAGGGAACCAGCAGGGGAAGGACTCCCTGAATAATGGAGGTGGTTAGAGACAGCTGACTGAGTTTCTGGATGAATCAACAAACATTTGTGGAGCTCCAGCTATGATCAGAAAATGGGAGTCTCAAGAGAGGATGTACACTCTCTACCAGGATTTCCTGAATCTAGGAGATACTCTTTTTAAAAGATCAGATGTGGCTCAGCATTACAGGACAAAATATGATTTCCTCCATTGGCACGATCCTGTGATTTGGTTAATGTCAAATAGCCTTAGCTTTCTGTAGCAGAAACATCTGGAACATAAGGACTTTGTTCTAATAAACGGAACATACCTTCTTTTGTATTAGTCACTGCAAACTATCCCAAAATCCTGGCAAGAGAGATAATAATTGGATGGAAAACTTCTTTAAACTTCATATCAGGCCTTAAAAAGGTAGAAGAACCATCATGAGTGGAATTATCATGAGTGGAAAAGAAGCCAGCTAGATTTTCTGTTGCAAACAACACTATGACCTAGAAGTGCCTAGACCTAATAAGCAAAGTGAAATAAAACTGTGACAATTGAAGCCTTTTCTCCTCAGCAATCTCCTCCATATTTTTTTTTATATATGAAATTTATTGTCAAATTGGTTTCCATACAACACCCAGTGCTCATCCCAAAAGGTGCCCTCCTCAACACCCATCACCCACCCTCTCCTCCCTCCCACCCCCCATCAACCCTCAGTTTGCTCTCAGTTCTCAACAGTCTCTTATGCTTTGGCTCTCTCCCACTCTAACCTCTTTTTTTTTTTTTTTTCTTCCCCTCCCCCATGGGTTCCTGTTGAGTTTCTCAGGATCCACAATCTCCCAACAAATAAGAGTCCAGGACCAGATGGCTTCCCAGGGGAGTTCTACCAGACGTTCAAAGCAGAGATAATACCTATCCTTCTCAAGCTATTCCAAGAAATAGAAAGGGAAGGAAAACTTCCAGACTCATTCTATGAAGCCAGTATTACTTTGATTCCTAAACCAGACAGAGACCCAGTAAAAAAAGAGAACTACAGGCCAATATCCCTGATGAATACGGATGCCAAAATTCTCAATCTCCTCCATATTTGAGTGGAGTCTGACCTAAGCAGTAAACCCATCTGCAGATTTCTTCACTCTAGATCCTGAGAGAACTATTTAACTATTTATTGATGCTTTCAAGAATGGAAATTTTAACCTCAGAAAAATCCGACTGCGTGCCAGAGTAGGAATGAGAGGCCAAATTGCTTTTGAGGAGCCAGAGATATTAGTATATAACAAGTTGGCTATCCCTTGGGCAAAATGGTAGGTTTGACTCACCAGGTAGGTATTTTTGTTTGTGACTAGATGCTACAACTCACATCTTTACAGAATTGCTACAACTCACATCTTCTTAACATAATTCTATGAGTTCCTATGGAAGAAATCTTTGATTTCTAACTTTGATTTCTAACTAACTTTGATTTTCAATATAAGAAGTGGGAACTTAGGCCTCTTTGCTGCCCACTAAGGGAGGTGTTCCCCATCACACGAGGAGCTTTGGGGTATACCCTTCATTCTCAGAAGGTCATTTAGGGTTCCAACAGTGATGTGAGCAGTCTTCTCCCCATGGACAATTAGAAATTTCTTTTTGAGATCTTCTGTCATCCACTACAATAGATAAATGCAGACTTACTGCTGATCTCAACGACAAACACATAGACTTCATTATAGCTCACAAACCAAACAAGAATGAATCGCACGTACAATGGATAACAAAAAGAAGACAGACACTTATAGAACAGTGGACTAATCATTTCATTTCATAATTAAATTCACTGCTTTGCATATTTTTCCATCTCTTCTAGCTTAAAAAGAACTAAGTGAATTTTAATTAAATCTTAACTTATAAACAAATAAGAATCTTATGTGCCAGAGATGAGATTTCTAATGTCAACTTCTCAACCGAAGAAATAATTGTTGGCTAAGTTACAAATGATGATAGAATACCAAGAGACAATGAACTATATGTGCACTGGAGTGTATGTGCTATTTATTATCAGGCAAGCTTGTAGAGTGGAAAAATACTGAGTACACCAGTAAGCAAGAAACCTGGGATCGAAGTCCACCTGGCTGCCTATTAGCTAGGTGAATTTAGGAAAACCCCAGAATCTCTCTAGGTCTGGCTTTGCTTTACCTATAAGTAGGAATTTGACTAGAAGCTCTTTTGGTTCTCATAGTCTGTTTGTTGAACACCAGAATTACAGTAAAAGCATAGGATGTTAGGCTTTTTAAAGCCAATAGGAACCTTCCTTTCATGAGGAAGGTTTGTTGTTTCCCATGCAAAATTGAGGGCTTTCAAAGCTATAGTTTAAAATTGGACTTTATTCAATTAGCATAGGTAGTTGATGGACAGAATTTCTTTAAAGTTTTCTTCCCATCTATTACTCTAAAAGCCACAGCATTGCAAATGAAGGTTGACAGTAAGTTGGAATAAACAAATAGAAAATAAATATTTATGAGGATAATTTGCAAATAGTTGACCATGATTAATTGCATGACTTTTTTCTTTTCTTTCCCCTTCTTTTCTTTTTTTACAAATGTTTTATTTATTTTTGAGAGAGCACAAGTAGGGGAGGGACAGAGAGAGGGGGACAGAGGATCTGAAGTGGACTCTGCATGACAGCAGCGAGCCCAATGTGGGGCTCAAACTCACCAACTGTGAGAATCATGACCTGAGCCGAAGTCAGACACTCAACTGACTGAGCCACCCAGGTGCCCCTCTCTTCTTTTCTTTTTAATGGACTTCTGTGCCCCCTGATTTGATCCAGTAAGGGATCATATAATACATATTTTTTAAGTCTAAAACTGTTCCTATTCCACTCAGTCTAACTAAATTTGCCACTACTTTATGGTGTTCAGCAAAGAATATGGTATTCGAGGAAAAGCCCTTGACTTCCAATTGCTCCTTCACATGAGTATTAGAACCACTGGTCTAGTTTTATAGAAGAAAGTAACAATGAGGCCCAAAGGGGAAGTGACTTGGTCAAGGTGACACAGAAGGTTAATGTGAATAGGACCATGAACCTAAAAACATCAGGCTCCCTGCCCAGTCCTCTGAAACTGAAATGGTTCCATGCACCTGGAAGAAGTATGGTTTAAACAATTTCTGCTGATTAATAATAAACAAGGGAACCATTTCTCAAGGGAGTTGAATTAATTTTTTTGAAATTAAATTTGATAATACCCTCATAAAAATATTTTATATAAAACTAGTTTGTTCATTGTGGGAACCATCAAAAGGACAGACCTTTGGTGAAATTTCTGTTTTTATAAATCATTTCACACCAAATAATTTCAATATTGAACAAAAATCATGGTAGAAGCTGTTAACTGACTAAAGGGATGAAAATGGGAACAATAATTAAAGGCAGATTGGCTAAATGAGAAGTTCTTTATCATAAGGATTCTATAATTGTTGCCCTGAGCTATGTATTTTGTTGGAAAGCATGACAGAGAGATGGAAATCCCTGGGAATGTATTCAAAGCTCTGGTTAATGAAATAATTCATATGGTCCTCTCAACAGGTCAGATCAGTGGTTCTCAGAGTATAGTCCAAGGATCCCTGAGAGTCCCTGAAACCCTTTCAGGGGTCTCAAGGTCAAAACCATTTCATAATGAAAAATGTTATTTGCCTTCTTCTTTCTCATTCTCTCATAAATGTACAGTGGAGCTTTCCAAAGCCTGGACCTTGTACAGTATCATGACTAGCAGAATATAGACACAGATATGTAAATCAAGCTGGCTTCTTTTGAGCCAGCATTAGAGAGATATGTCAAAGTTGTGAAATAATGCCATTCTTCTCAATGGTTTTTCTTTGGAAAAATATAGTTATTTTTCATGAATATGTTATTATGCTAATGTACAATGGGTTTAATTGTGTCATAAATAAATAAATAAATAAATAAATAAATAAATAAATAAATGTTTAAAACATTTCCCAGCTTTAATTTCAAATACTCCAAATGTCAATAGATATAACTCACATAAACAAAAGCTCTTTTGGGTCCTCAATAATTTTTAAGGGTATAAGCAGCCCTGAGACCAAACACTTGAGAGTCACTGTGCCAGGCTGGTGACACATGGTGAACATCACACATCCCTCCCAGACCTGACTCGAGCTCAGTCTACTGAGTAGATAGGCAATCAGCATTGGGCAAAAAAATACCCTACGGGAAAAAGCAAAATTCCAGGGGGCACTGGAGGCCTCTTCCCCAAACTTGGCAGGAATGTTTCAGTGAAAGTTTTCTGGAAGGAATAGAAAAGACACTTATCACTCAATGCTTTGGCCTGACCCCTTCCATCTCTGAAGTATTCAGTGTCTCCCTTTTACCTACACTCTTCCCATCAACATCTTCCGTAATAAAAAAAGGCAAAACTCAAACTCTTCCATCCCAGTTCCCTTCCAGCTACTGTGCTATTGTCTCTCCCTCAGCCAGTTTTGTAAAGCACTCTTGCCTCCCTGGCTCCAGTTCTTTCCTTCCCACCCTTCCTGCGACATGCTCCTTCCTGCTTTCGTGAAGGTGAACAGTGTTGTCTTTGCCCGTCTTCTGTTCTTATCCTACTTGATCTCTCAACAATACTTGTTGCATCTGACCACTCTCTCCTTTTCAAAATGGACCCTTCCAATGCTTCTGGAATTTCTGTCTTCTGATTTGTATGCCCCCTCTGGCCTCCCGTTCTTACTCTCGAGTCCACTCATCTTTCCATCTATTCATTAGCTGTTGGAATCCCCTGAGAACTTAGATCCAGGGCCTCTTTCCAGCTCTGAGCTCATCATATGGGCTTTGAGCCCAAATGACTTGCAAATGTAAACACTCCATCTTGACCTCTCCTCTGAGCTCCCAACTACCTACTCATTACTTCTCTTTGGATTTAGTAAAAGGATGTGAAAATCCAAATTCCTGGTCTGTCCAAAGGTGCTTCTACTCTGGTGGCCCTAACTTAGCAACTTGTTGCATAGACTGAAAGCCTACAAGTCACTCCTGACCCTCCCCCCTCCTCTCTCACCCACTTACATCCAATCCACCACCAATATCCCTTTTGATTTTGCCTCTTAATTATCTCTCCCATTTGTCCCCTCTCTCCATCTCCACTGCCAGTACCCTAATCCAAGATACCACTGTCCCTCTCCTGAGCTGCAGCAATACCCACCTGTCACCCTGCATTCACACTTATAATCCAATCTTCTCCATACAACAGCCA
The DNA here is from genome assembly GCF_014898765.1 of Herpailurus yagouaroundi. Taxonomy (NCBI): domain Eukaryota; kingdom Metazoa; phylum Chordata; class Mammalia; order Carnivora; family Felidae; genus Herpailurus; species Herpailurus yagouaroundi. Next base: position 79,443,474 of record NW_024412395.1, on the reverse strand, counting down.
GGGTGATCTTTCAAAACTGTGAATATCCTGTAATAGCTCTTCATTACATGTACAAACACATCATATTTTTAGGTCAATATTATAAGCCTATCAAGATCTTGCCTCCTCTTCCCTTCCCAGCCTCACCTTATAGGGTAGGGATGGGGTTACAGTGGACTCTCCAACATGCCATGCCCTAGTCATTTGGAATTGCTTGTTTTTCCTGAAGTTTCCGAGCTCTGCAAAGCCACAAGACAATGTGTGTGATTTTTATTTTACCTAGAATTCCCTGTTTGTGTCCCATTCATTCCCCCTTCTCACCTCCAGATAACTTCTATTTACAATTCAAGTTTGAGCTCAAGTTTGGCTCTTTGGAGAAGTCTCTCTCTTCTCTCCCTATCCCACCTCTTGCTCTCTGCTCTACTCCCAGAACCTGGTTCATAGGTCATATGAACCTTCTTCATGCTCCCTTGTTAATGGTTACTGGCACACCTGACTCCTCCATTTGACTGTGAGCTCCCGAGGGACAGGCAGTGTGTCATTTCTGTTCCCAAGTGTCTAGCTCAGTGCTGACATTTGGGAGGCTCTCAAAAGAAGTTTGTGAAACAATTACAAGTAGGTCCAAGGATGCCTGGAGAAACAAGTAAAAATAATAAAATAAAATAAAATAAAATAAAATAAAATAAAATAAAATAAAA
>NW_024412395.1:79367830-79442787 GCF_014898765.1 Herpailurus yagouaroundi | reverse complement strand
AATAAAATAAAATAAAATAAAATAAAATAAAATAAAATAAAATAAAATAAATAAATAAAATAAAATAAAATAAAATAAAATAAAATAAAAGGAGGCAGTTAGATGCTTCAAAACTCTGCCAAGCTCTCAGGTGAGATATGGAGGTAGTAACTACCCTCACCTGCCTATGGTTTGTACCCTGAATTTCCCTTGGATTTTTAATAAAGGTGTTTGGTGTACCAGAACAGACTCTGTGACTTTCCTGCTTTGGTCACAGAGGGAAAGTTCTACCAGATTGAGAGGTCAGGAACAAGGTGGGTTCACCCAGGGGTGGGTCCTGGGAGAAAAAAAAATGTCTTTCATAGGTCCCTGAGAGTGTCAGTGCAAAGATGACCATGGGGACAAAATAATATTAAGTCAATTAACATTTCAAGTAAGATCTGCTATGACAGATTTTAAATCCTTTTTTGCCCTGGATTTATTTTCAATGGGTGAACACTAAAGAAACAGGTTATAAGGATGAGTGTGTTTTGCCTGGGAGGTGTTTCACATTTTCCTTTTGACATTCAGGTTAAGATATCGGAGTAAAAGATGCTGGAAAGTATCAACTGGGGATGAGCCGATGGGACTGTTTATTCCCTCACTGAAAGCATAAAAAGAGAAATAAATCAGGAGAAAAAGAACATACTGTTAGCTGAGGTGGAAATATACATTTCTGGATTGGGTGCGAGAGCTGAAATCCTTTTTTATACAATTTGGTATAAGCCTTAAGAAAAAACAATTAATGTTTTAATCTCTTGGTAAAAAACAAAGTTAAAAGTTAACTTTATGCACTTGCCCTGTTTGAAAGGCCCTGGACTGGGTGATAGGAGCACAAGGTTATGTGAGACAGATTAGCTCCTTAATTTTACTCTGGCTGAGATGGGCAGTGGTAGGGGGTGGGGAGGGAAGAAACTGGAAGCTGCTAAATACCTGCTCCTGCCCAGCTCTGGGCCCAGCTGGACAACGATGAACTGCAATTAGGGGCAGCAGAAGCCAAGTGTCAGAAGGGTGGTGCAAAGAGCACACTCCCTGGGCACTCAGGGAGCAAGTGAAGACAAGTAGAGGCTTCCTGGAAGAGGGGCTAGGAGGGAATTCAGACCAGAGGCTGGGAGGCTGTTCACAAGGTGTTAGGAAGAAATCAAGTAGATGGCCTTGACTACAGGCAAGGGATTAGAAGGAGATGGTGTATGAGGCAGGTCAGAGCAGGCTACAGAAAGTTTTAAAAGGCAGGATTCAGATTTGTGATAGTATTTGGGGCCAGTGGGAGCCACTCAGCATTTCTGAGCCAATATTTCTGGAAGATTAATTTGACCATGATATGCAGTGGTTCCCAACAGGAGACCTGCAGACTTTGTATTTGTCACCAGGGAAGCCTCATAAAAATTCGGAGCTACTGATGGGCCCATACCACACAAGGTTCCAATCCAGTAAAACATAATAGGCAATCACATTTTTTAAAAGCTTCCTAAGTAATCCTGGGAAGTTTGGGAACCCTGACATGAGATGGGTTGTATGGGGAAGTGCTGGGAGGAAGGTGACCAAGTATAGAATTTGTAATAATCTCAGTGTAGATGAAGACGGTCTGGACCAAGGCAGTACAAGTACAGAGGAAAAGCAAACGGTGAGCTTGAGGACAGTGCCTGAAAAAATCTGACACCTTGGTTATGGGGGAGAAAAAACAAAAAAGGGTGGTACCATTCATGTAGGTATAGGAGTAAGGGGAGAAACTGGTTACTATGAGCTCAGGATTAGGGATGTGAGGGAACGGTGGAGAGAGCAGAGGTAGAAAAGGATTTGGGAATCATTTATGGAGATGTTCCCTGGAATCTCAGGAATGGATGAGACATTAAGTGAAGAAAGTACATGAGAAGAATTTAGCTGGAAGGGAGACAAGAGGCAGGAGGATGAGTACAGAAGGGAAGTGGGGAAGAGAGCTGGCTGCGTCTGGGAGAAACACAGAGGACACAGATTTGCCCAATATCATCCTGTATATGGAAATTACAGGAAAGCAGAGCTCAGTTGGAATAGGGAAATGGCTTTCTAAAACAGAGCTGGCCTGGGGAATCGCGGAACGCAGCTCCGTCTGCAGGCTGGTGGAGCTCCAGGGAAGTTCACTACTGAGAAGTTTACGTTCTAACAGGAACTAAACATGATTAGTTGACACTATGCGGGAAGGTGATGGAGGGAAAATTACAGCTGAAGAATGAGTAATGGTTAAATTAAGCACTTTATTAGATTTTCTGTAACGTTATCTTTTAGGCATACAAACTGCTATCTGGAGTTCATTCTTATTTACATTTCTAATCATGTCAGAAACATCAAATGTGGCTTCCAGGAGTCCATTCCCAACTTTGTCCTTAGGCCTCAGGTCACTGGAATTCTGCTTTGGGTTCCAACTCTGTCCCTCTTTTGCCACACCCCTTCCTCAAGGGACTAGGAGTCCTCGGGATCAAAGGGACATTCTACTCTCAGCCAGTACTCATCTTCTAGCCACAAGCTGTGGGGACACACTACCTCAAAGGCCCCAAACCCACCTCCAGAGCCCATGTTGGCCTCTGGTCTGGTCCCTCCTCCCAGACAGGGTAGATGTGCAACTAGGAACTTACCCCTAAGCCTATGTGGTGGCCAAGAGGTGTCTGTTTGGGGGGTGGATGGGACTTGGACATGTGAGCTGGGTATCCAGTCTGTGATGGCATTAGTGCAGGACAGAGCTGGGCAGGAAGAGAAGAGAACTGGACATCTCCTGTTAGAACTCTTGCTTTAGGTCTTGCAAATGCTAGGGGCAGGTCTGCTCTTTCCTGACAGCCCGGCAGTGATATTTGGTGGTCACCAGGTAAGCAGTCATGCCAATCTTTAAATTTTTCCTCTCCCTTTTCCAATCTATGCCAGAAACTAAGGAACTTGGTTTTTAGAGGGAATGTGTTTCTAGTCCATAGGAATTTGGTTTCGTTAAAACTTTTTTTTGTATGTGCAGTTATAAAATTAATGCACATTCATGTAAAAAATCATATACAGTTGCTGTACAATCTAGAAAATAACTTCAAAATGAAACCATACAAAGAGAACTATTAATGTTATACATATTTCCTTCCATTTTTATTCTCACTGTGTATATATTGTATATATAAACAATTTTCTCCTTACAAATTTGGTGTCAGAGTGCTCAATTAAAATTTTTTGTACTTCTATCATTCTTATTTTCAAATTCAATATTGCACAAAAAAGATTTTTTAAGATAGCTTAAGTTCCAATCATGTGGGTATGCGATGTTTTATTTAAATGATCCCCTATTGCTGGGGCGCCTCAGTGGCTCAGTGAGTTAAGTGTCTGACTTCAGCACAGGTCATGATCTCATGGCTTGTGAGTTCGAGTCCTGCCTCAGGCTTTGTGTTGACAGCTCAGAGCCTGGGGCCTGCTTCAGATTGTATTACCCTCTCTCTCTGCCCCTCCTTCGCTCATGCTCTCTCTCTCAAAAATAAATAAAAACATTTAAATAAAAATAAATAAATAAATGAACTATTGGGACCTCATCAAAATAAAAAGCTTCTGCACAGTGAAGGAAACAATCGGCAAAACTAAAAGGCAACTGATGGAATGGGGGAAGATATTTGCAAATGACATATCAGATAAAGTGTGAGTATCCAAAATCTATATAAAGAACTCAAACTCAACACCCAAAAAATAAATAATCCAGTGAAGAAATGGGCAAAAGACATGAATAGACCCTTCTCCAAAGAAGACGTCCAGATGGCCAACTGACACACGAAAAAATGCTCAACATCACTCATCATCAGGGCAATACAAATCAAAACCACAATAATATACCACCTCACACCTGTCAGAATGGCCAACATTAACAAGTCAGGCAACAACAGACGTTGGTGAGGATGCAGAGAAAGAGGATCTCTTTTACACTGCTGGTGGGAATGCAAACTGGTGCAGCCACTCTAGAAAACAGTATGGAGTTTCCTCAAGACATTAAAAATAGAACTACCAGCTACGACCCAGCAATTGCACTACTGGGTATTTATCCAAGGGATATAGGTGTGCTGTTCTGAAGGGGCACATGCACCCCCATGTTTATAGCAGCACTATCAACAATAGCCAACGTATGGAAAGCCCAAATGTCCATCGGTGGATGAATGGATAAAGAAGATGTGGTGTGTGTATATATATACATACATATATATATACATGTATGTATATATATACACACACACAATGGAGTATCCCTCGGCAATCAAAAAGAACGAAATCTTGCCATTTGCGACTATGTGGATGGAACTAGAGGGTATTATGCTAAGCGAAATTAGTCACAGAAAGACAAATATCATATGACTTCACCCATAGGTGGAATTTAAGATACAAAACAGATGAACATAAGGGAAGGGAAGCAAAAATAATATAGAAACAGGGAGGGCGACAAAACAGAAGAGACTCATAAATATGGAGAATAAACAGAGGGTTACAGGAGGGGTTGGGGGAGGGAGGATGGGCTAAATGGGTAAGGGGCATTAAGGAATCGACTCCTGAAATCATTGTTGCACTATATGCTAACTAACTTGGATATAAATTAAAAAATAAATTAAAATTCATGAAAATAAATAAGCATTAAAAAAATAAAGAAATAAACATTAAAAAAATGAAATTATCCCCTATTGTTGAACATTTAAGTTATTTCTAATTTTTACTATTATAAATAACATTGTGACAAATACTCTAGTATATAATAAACCTCTTCCAAGATTGGTTCTAAGAACAATTCTGAACATCAGCTATTAGGAAAAAACTGGCATTTATTATGCAACTGTTATGTGCTTGCCACTGTGTTTGGGACTTTATGTACCTCATTTATGTGTATCATCTAGTCTTCCCAACAGCTTCCTCAAAGTGTTATCCCAATAATACCATGGAGGAAGTTAAATCCAAATTGGAAAGTTTCAGGGCTGGGACTTGAGTGAGGTCCTGTCTTCCTAAAGTTGGGGACACCAGGATTCCTTCCTCCCAGGAAGATGGGTTTGTGGTGGTTGAGGGCCAACGGAAGGGAAGGGGTAGAAGCCCTGGGAGAAGAACATGTGCTTTTCACGAGGTCCCACCAGCATCCCAAGCCCTGTTGGTCAGGTTCATCCCGATATACCAAATATGGGAAGCTGCAGATTAAAGGAGACAGAAGGAAAGACACACTAGCTTTGTTCTCGGGTTTCTTTTCTTCTTGACCCAAACAACATTTCCCTCCCCCATTCATTTGACAGCAATATAACTCTATTGAAGAAAACAAGGATGGCAAAGCAGGAATCCTAGAGTTGTTAAATACCAAAAGAAGTATTAAAAAAAAGTTTATTTATTTATTTTGAGAAGGCAGGGAAAGGCAGGGAGAGGCAGGGTGAGAGGGAGAGAGAGAATGCTAAGCAGGCTCTACATTCAGGGCAGAACCCAACATGGGACTTGATCCCACGACCAGGAGACCACGACCTGAACTGAAACCAAAGTCAGATGCTCAACTGACTGAGCCTCCCAGGTGCCCCCCAAAAGAGGTGTTAATAATGATAATAATAATGATGATGATAGTAGTAGCAGTGGTAATAGTAGCTGTATTAATTGTAGTAGACGTTATATTTAGCACTCAGTATGTGCTAGTCTCATGTATTGCACTTTACAGACATGATATAATTTAATCCTCATGATCATAATCTTTTACAGATAAGGAAACAGAGGCTTAGGAAGGTCAAATAATTTATCAAATTATATAGCTAAAGAATAGAATTTGAAGCAGTGCATTCTGATAATGAAGTTCATGCTAATAAAACCTAACTTTGTATTACCTGTAATTGTTAATAACAACTATAATTTCCTGGTTGTCTACCACAGCACAGTGCTTCCCATTCATTAAGGCATGTAATGCTCAAAACAACCCTTTCAGAGACAGACATGGGGAGCAGGGTTCCCAAGAGAAGACTGAAAGGCCCTGGAGCCTCCTGAGTTAGAACAGTAGCCCTCCAGGCTGCCACTGACCCCAGGGGCTTGTTACCCTGAGGGGTTCTTCCTTCTGTTGAATCTATTTCTGCCTTGGAATCTGGCACAGGTCTTTCCTCTTTGCTTATCTGACTACAGAGTTCTAGCTAAGTAAGTTGATTCAAGTAATCTTTAAATTCATGAAGAAAGTGAAACTGAAATGCAGGTGACAATGGAAGGTACCTAAATTCTAGGACACATAATTTCAAACAAATAATGAATGAATAAATGACTTGAAAAATGAATGAACAAATAAATAAACACATATTACTGCAATCTGTCTTGCTTCCCCAGCTCAGGTAAATAGTAATACTAATATTTATAGCTGTCGTGTACTGTAGCGAATGTTTTACATGGATTATTCATGTCAATTTTGTTTACATAGTTCTCTAGTCTCCATTCCTTGGTCTTTTCTTTAGATATTTCCTTGCATGGACCCTTGGGCATCATCTGAACTTGTTCTCACTTTTCCACATCCTTTTTATTTTTTTTTTTCAACAATTTTGGAATCCAAACATCTCTGGCTATATAACTTCTGCAGCTTATGAGGTATATTTTTGAAGGAAAAATGTATTTTTTAAATTAATAATTCCATATAGTCTTTACTAGCTACTTACCATAGGTTTTTTGAGGTGTGCGTGTAGGGAGTGGGCAGAGGAGGGTCTGACGCTAATGCTCTATGGATGTTACATATGCTTAGTGGCTACCGATTCCACACAACATGAAAGATGAAAACGGTTTGTCCTCTCTTCCTCATAGGCCATTAGTACTAATCAAAGATGGAACTGGATTCAGAGAAGACAGGTATTTATTTCACAAAAATGTTTTACTTTGGCTGTGATTCCATAAAGTGTTCTGCTGAAATGGCAGTGTGAGAAATAGACTCTTCTCTGCTTCTCCTCATCACCAAGCTAGATATTAGGAAGATGGTCTAATCCGTTTTCAGTTAGAATATGCTATTTTATAACCTTCACTTTCAAAGAAACTATTAAGGTGGTACTTGTCTCTATTTCTGAGAAAAACATCTAGTTACCCTCACTGCGATGGGCAAAATGGTAAACCTCTGAGTCTAATGCACAATATTGTGCTTCCTTGAAGACCAATTTCATGTAATGGGTGTGATGCTTTGCTATTTAACATAGAAGTACTAGCCCGGCAGCTATCAGTTGTTCACGCTCCCAGGACTAAAACCTTCCCCACTTTCCACAATGGGTCTGTGTTCAGGTCAGCAGCAGTAATTGCCCAGGTAGAAGGAAACGCACAATATTTCAACCCAAAGGCCACATCTCTGCCCTTGGTGTGTCTCCCTTGTTCATAACTAGGAGCCCCTCTCCCTCCAAAAAACCATATACAAAATCCTGGTAGTTTTTCTAGATTGAACTAGTGTCCTCAGAAGACATTCAGGATACAGTTCTGGAGTGCACTCTGTGGAAGGATGCAGAGCAGGAAATCAGTGAGGAGGAAGGGAAGGGATTGAGGAAACCCCTGGAGGGGAGTAAGTCACATGCTGAAGATGAGTACATTGCATGAGCAGAGGCACATGCTTTGGTTTCAAACTACCTTCTGAAGGATGTGGGTATAGTGAGCAGTGTGGAAGACTGTCCCCCTGTGAAGGAATTAGCAGCAATGCTTACTGTTCAGTTAATAAGATAACATCACCTTCTGGGAGGCTTACCACCCATTATAAAAGATTTGAGTTCCTTAATCTCAGGGTTCCTCTACTATATGTGGCCCATGGCACCTCCAGGTGTCAACTGGCCCTCACCACATTGCTTTGTGGGAATTGGGGCCCGGAAAGCTAATTGGAAATGCTAATACTCTAGCGATGCTATTGCTGTGAAGAACATAGTCTTTTGCCTCTGACTCAGGAGTCTTGTGTTTTCTGCTAGCATCATCAAACTGCATCAGCCTAACTTGTTAGTTTGTAAGTAAAATCCCAGACCCTTTAAAGTTCCCGTCAGTCACCAGATGATATTAAAAAATCATATAACATTGGAAGGACTGACCCAGTCAAAGAGGAAGTACCTCTCGTAAGGTTGGGAAAGCATGTTTGGGACCATAGCTCCTAGATCTAATCAGGGTGTCACGATATTATAACGATTTCTGTGTCTCTTTAGACCAGTGATTCTCATCTTTATGGGAGGGGGTCACAGACTCCTGAGAATCTGGTAACAGTTATGTGAATATGTCCTCAAAGTCACATGTGAATATATACACATTTTGCACAAAATTTTCTGTATTCATCAACTGCTTAAAGATATTAATTGTCCCTGAATCAGTCCCTGATTAATCAGTCATTAATCAGTCCCAATCAGGGACTGATTCTCCCTAGGGTTAAGAACCATGGTCACACAGCTCACAACACAGAAGGAACTCAACTAATGCTTATAGAAGGGCACATGAATAAATCTGAGAAAGAAATAAGTAAATTAGTAGACTAAAAACTTACCTAGATGAAGGGTGCCTGGATGGCTCAGTTGGTTAAGCATCTGACTCTTGATCTCAGGTGGTGAGTTCAGGCTCCAAGTTGTGCTCTGTGTTGGGTGTGAAGCCTACTTAAAAACAAACAAACAAAAAGCAAACACAAACTTACCTACGTGATATTCCAAAATATGAAACTAAAGAGGATACTGGTTACATTGGGTGAAGGGAAGTAATAATAATAAAGAGGGTCCTGGTGATTCTCCAGGAAAAATAACAAAGAAAATGGTACCAGGAAAACAAATAGATTCCGAGAAGGGGGTTAGGAACACAGATTCTATCTTCTGCGGAAAGACAAAGGGAAGAGAAAGAGCGGCTAGGGAAGTGCGAGACTGTATCTGGAGAGGAGAAAGACCTCGGACTGAGCCTGAGAGGGATCCAATCTCTAACCGCGGGGCTTTCTTTGGACTGGGGCCGGCTCCCTGTTCGCGCACCTGGGGAGGAGGGGAGCCAGGCCTGGGTGCAGTGGTAGGTTAGAGGCTCAGTCTGCAGCTGGAGAAAGTGGTTCCCTCCCTGGAGGGCTGTGTGATAGTAGGTAACCTGCCTGTGTCCGCCACGCCGGGCGCAGCGGCTAGGCCAAGGGTGTCGTCTGCAGAAGGAAAAGGCCACACAGTTTCCCTGCAGTGCCGTGGGAAAACGCAAAGGCTGCCTGCATCTGCCACCCCAGGGGCTTGCGGCGAGGGCGGCAGTGGCGAGGGCGGCAGTTCAGTGCGCAGCAGGAGAAGGCGGCCCTCCCTGAAGGGCTGTGGCACAGACAAAGCCAGCCGGGACCACATATCACCACTCTGAGAGGCGTTTCCCCAGGGCCAGAGCACATGAGTGGGACTTTGAGTCATAGCCAAGCGCAGGGTCAGGGAAGTTGGTGGAGTGAGAAGGACCACCCGTCTGTGCCCGCAGCACAGTGAAGATGACTCAAACTGAGTTCACTGGGTCTGGCTCCATGGAGAAGAGACTGGGGGGGGGGGGGGGGGGGGGAAAACACACTTTTCCCGCCCCCCCCCCCAACAAGGCAGGGCCTCAGGGATCACTTCCTGGACCCATAGTGGAGGTGGGTCCAGATAATGCCAAACCACACCCCTTTGCAGCACATGCACCGGAGCAGGACAGACCCTGCAGACAGCTACTACCTACAAGCGATGCAGCACTGCCTGGATTAACTCTAGGTCAATTCTGGATATATAGATATATTCCACGCCCCCTCCCCCCAATTTTCCTCCTTATCTCTTCCCTCCACTAGGCTGGTTACTCTGATTATTGGTCTGCCTAAACAGACATATTTAATCCATTGTCTTGATACATGTTCTACACCTTCTTTACACTCCTTTCTCTCTGAAATAATCAAGCCATATAGTTTCTCTGTATGAGTAACTTTATCTTCATTTCATTTTCCCCACCTCCTTCTTTATTTTCCTTTCTCTCTCTGGATTAAGCCTTTTAGTCTCTCTGCCTAATCAATGCTTATTTTTTCTCCTCTCCCCCTCCCACCCTCACTCCTGTCATTTCTCTCTTTGTATGTGCTCTACCATCAGCACCGCCTCCACCCTCTTCTTTACTTGTAGTCAGCGTTTTTGGGTTTTTTGTTTTTAGTCTTTAGGTTTTTGTTTTTGTTTATTTGTGTTATTTGTTTGTGTGTTTGCATGTTTTTGTCTTCTGTTTGTCGATCTGTTTTCCTTTACAGGGCTACTCCAGGAACAAATCAAAGCATATCTGGTGGAGGGTCCAAAATATTACTACAAGTAGGGTAATAAAATAACCAAAGTTACAACAACACAGAGCAGGTAACAATCCCTGAAAAAACACCTCCTGAAGGGCCAGGCCCTGTACAGTGTATTACCCTCCTTCAATATAGCAGTGCTCGCAGGTGCAGAGCATACAACAAGCTTTTAAAATGAATAGGGGACAGAATACTAGCCAAAATGATGAAACAGAAGAATTCTCCTCAAAAGAAATCCCAGGAAGTAGCAACAGCTACCGAATTAATCAAAACCGATTTAAGCAATGTAATGGAACAAGAATTTAGAATAATAGTCATAAAATTAATCGCTGGGCTTGAAAAAAGCATAGAGGACAGCAGAGAATCTATTGCTACAGAGATTAAGGGACTAAAAAATGGTCATGATGAATTTAAAAATGCTATAAATGAAATGAAAAATAAAATGGAGGCGGTTGCAGTGCAGACTGAAGAGGCAAAGGGGAGAATAGGTAAATTAGAAGATAAAATTATGGAAAAAGAGGAAGCTGAGAAAAAGAGAGATAAAAAAAATCGAGGAGTATGAGGGGAGAATTAGAGAACTAAGTGATGCAATCAAACACAACAATATCCGTATCATAGGAATTCCAGAAGAAGAAGAAGAGAGAGAAAGGGGCTGAAGGTGTACTTGAACAAATCACAGCTGGGAACTTCCCTGATCTGGGGAAGGAAAAAGGCATTGAAATCCAAGAGGCACAGAGAACTCCCTTCAGACATAACTTGAATCAATCTTCTGCATGACATATCATAGCAAAACTGGCAAAATACAAGGATAAAGAGAGAATTCTGAAAGCAGCTAGGGATAAACGGGCCTTAACATACAAAGGTAGACACATAAGGGAAGTAGCAGACCTATCTACTGAAACTTGGCAGGTCAGAAAGGAGTGGCAGGAAATCTTCAATGTGATGAACAGAAAAAATATGCAGCCAAGAATCCTTTACCCAGCAAGTCCGTCATTCAGAATATAAGGAGAGGTAAAGGTTTTCCCAAGCAAACAAAAACTGAAGGAATTCATCACCACCAAACCAGCCCTACAAGAGATCCTAAGAGAGACTCTGAGTGAAATGTTGCAAGGACCACAAAGTACCAGAGACATCGCTACAAGCATGAAACCTACAGATATCACAATGACTCTAAACCCATATCTTTCAATAATAACACTGAATGTAAATGGACTAAATGCCCCAACCAAAAGACAGGGTGTCAGAATGGATAAAAAAATCAGACCCACCTATTTTCTGTCTACAAGAGACTCATTTTAGACCTGAGGACACCTTCAGATTGAAAGTGAGGGGATGGAGAACTATCTATCATGCTACTGGAAGTCAAAAGAAAGCTGGAGTAGCCACACTTATATCAGACAAACTAGACTTTAAATTAAAGGCTGTAATAAGGGATGACGAAGGGCATTATATAATAATTACAGGGTCCATCCATCAGGAAGAGCTAACAATTATAAATGTCTATGCACTGAATTCGAAAGCCCCCAAATATATAAAACAATTAATCACAAACATAAGCAATCTTATTGGTAAGAATGTGGTAATTTGAGGAGACTTTAATACTCTATGTACAACAACGGATAGAAGATCTAGACAGAGAATAAATAAAGAAACAAGGGCCCTGAATGATATATTGGATCACATGGACTTGATAGATATATTTAGAACTCTGCATCCCAAAGCAACAGAATATACTTTCTTCTCGAGTGCACATGGAACATTCTCCAAGACAGATCACATTCTGGGTCACAAAACAGCCCTTAATAAGTATAAAAGAATTGAGATCATACCATGCACACTTTCAGACCACAATACTATGAAACCTGAAATCAACCACAGGAAAAAGTCTGGAAAACCTCCAAAAACATGGAGGTTAAAGAACACCCTACTAAAGAATGAATGGGTCAACCAGCCAATTAGAGAAGAAATTAAAAAATATATGGAAACAAATGAAAATGAAAAAACAACAATCCAAATGCTTTGGGATGCAGTGAAGGCAGTCCTGAGAGGAAAATACATTGCAATCCAGGCCTATCTCAAGAAACAAGAAAAATCCCAAATACAAAATCTAACAGCACACCTAAAGGAAATAGAAGCAGAACAGCAAAGGCAGCCTAAACCCAGCAGAAGAAGAGAAATAATAAAAATCAGAGCAGAAACACACAATATAGAATCTAAAAAACAGTAGAGCAGATCAATGAAACCAAGACTTGGTTTTTCAGAAAAATAAAAAAAATTGATAAACCTCTAGCCAGGCTTCTCAAAAAGAAAAGGGAGAGGACCCAAATAGATAAAGTCATGAATGAAAATGGTATCATTAAAACCAATCCCTCAGAAATACAAGCAATTATCAGAGAATACTATGAAAAATTATATGCCAACAAACTGGATAACCTGGAAGAAATGGACAAATTCCTAAGCACCCACACACTTCCAAAACTCAAATAGGAAGAAATAAAAAATCTGAACATACCCATAACCAGTGAAGAAATTGAATAAGTTATCAAAAATCTCCCAACAAATAAGAGCCCAAGACCAGATGGCTTCCCTGGGGAATTCTACCAGACATTTAAAGCAGAGATAATACCTATCCTTCTCAAGCTGTTCCAAAAAATAGAAAAGGAAGGAAAACTTCCAAACTCTTTCTATGAAGCCAGCATTACTTTGATTCCTAAACCAGACAGAGACCCAGCAAAAAAGAGAACCACAGGCCAATATCCCTGATGACTATGGATGTAAAAATTCTTAACAAGATACTAGCAAATCGAATTCAACAGTATATAAAAAGAATTATTCACCATGATCAAGTGGGATTCATTCCTGGGATGCAGGGCTGGTTCAACATTCGCAAATCAATCAATGTGAAACATCACATTAATAAAAGAAAAGAACCAGATGATTCTGTCAATCGATGCAGAAAAAGCATTTGACAAAATTCAGCATCCTTTCTAAATAAAAACCCTCAAGAAAGTCGGGATAGAAGGAACACACTTAAACATCATAAAACCCATTTATGAAAAGCCCACAGCTAATATCATCCTCAGTGGGGAAAAATTGAGAGCTTTCCCCCTGAGATCAGGAACACGACAGGGATGTCCACTCTCACCGCTGTTGTTTAATATAGTGTTGGAAGTGCTAGCATCAGCAATCAGACAACAAAAGGAAATCAAAGCCATCAAAATTGGCAAAGATGAAGTCAAGCTTTCACTTTTTGCAGATGACATGATACTATACATGGAAAACCCAAGAGACTCCATCAAAAGTCTGCTAGAACTGATACATGAATTCATCAAAGTTGCAGGATACAAAATTAATGTAAAGAAATCAGTTGCGTTCTTATACACTAATAATGAAGCAATAGAAAGACAAATAAAGAAACTGATCCCATTCACAATTGCACCAAGAATCATAAAACACCTAGGAATAAACCTAACCAAAGATGTAAAAGACCTGTATGCTGAAAACTATAGAAAGCTTATGAAGGAAATTGAAGAAGATACAAAGAAATGGAAAAACATTCCATGCTCATGGATTGGAAGAATAAATATTGTTAAAATGTCAATACTACCCAAAGCAATCTACACATTCAATGCAATCCCAAACAAAATTGCACCAGCATTCTTCTCGAAGCTAGAACAAGCACTCCTAAAATTTGTATGGAACCACAAAAGACCCTGAATAGCCTAAGTAATATTGAAGAAGACCAAAGCGGGAGGCATCACAATCCCAGACTTTAGCCTCTACTAAAAAGTTGTAATCATCAAGACACCATGGTACTGGCACAAAAACAGACACATAGACCAATGGAACGGAATAGAGACTCCAGAATTGGACCCACAAAAGTATGGCCAACTAATCTTTGACAAAGCAGGAAAGAATATCCAATGGAAAAAAGACAGTCTCTTTAACAAATGGTGCTGGGAGAACTGGACAGCAACATGCAGAAGGTTGAAACTAGACCACTTTCTTACACCATTCACAAAAATAAACTAAAATGGATAAAGGACCTGAATGTGAGACAGAAAACCATCAAAATCCTAGAGGAGGAAGCAGGAAAAAACCTCTCTGACCTCAGCCGCAGCAATTTCTTATTTGACACATCCACAAAGGCAAGGCAATTAAAAGCAAAAAGGAACTACTGGGACCTCATGAAGATAAAAAGCTTCTGCACAGAAAGGAAACAATCAACAATACTAAAAGGCAACCAACGGAATGGGAAAACATATTTGCAAATGACATATCGGACAAAGGGCTAGTATCCAAAATCTATAAAGAACTCACCAAACTCCACACCTGAAAAACAAATAATCCAGTGAAGAAATGGGCAGAAGACATGAATAGACACTTTTCTAAAGAAGACATCCAGATGGACAACAGGCACATGAAAAGATGTTCAACGTCACTCCTCATCAGGGAAGTACAAATCAAAACCACACTGAGATTCCACCTCATGCCAAATGAACAAATCAGGAGACTATAGGATGCTGGTGAGGATGTGGAGAAACAGGAACCCTCTTGCACTGTTGGTGGGAATGCAAGCTGGTGCAGCCGCTCTGGAAAACAGTGTGGAGGTTCCTCAAAAAATTAAAAATAGATCTACCCTATGACCCAGCAATAGCACTGCTAGGAATTTACCCAAGGGATACAGGAGTGCTGATGCATAGGGGCACCTGTACCCCAATGTTTACAGCAGCACTTTCATCAATAGCCAATTATGGAAAAAGCCTAAATGTCCATCAACTGACGAATGGATAAAGAAGATGTGATTTATATATACAATGGAAGACTACTTGGCAATGAGAAAGAATGAAATCTGGCCATTTGTACCAACGTGGATGGAACTGGAGAGTGTTACGCTAAGTGAAATAAATTAGGCAGAGAAAGACAGATACCAAATGTTTTCACTCATATGTGGATCCTGAGAAACTCAACCGAAGACCAGGTGGGAGGGGAAGGGGTGGGGAAAGTTACAGAGAGAGAAGGAGGCAAACCATAAGAGATCTTAAATACTGAGAACAAACTGACAGTTGATGGGGGGTGGGGGGGAGGGGAAAGTGGGTCATGGGCATTGATGAGGGCACCTGTTGGGATGAGCACTGGGTGTTGTATGGAAACCAATTTGACAATAAATTTTATGAAAAAAAAAAAAAAAAGAAAGCAAAATGCAGCTCCCTCCCCCCCACCCCCCCGAAAAAAAGAACACAGATTCTACAACCAGACTGCCTGGGTTCCAATCCTGACTATTCCACTTGCTAGTGATGTGATCTTGGGCAATAGCTTAAGCACTCTGTACTTCAGTTTTGTCATCTGCACAATTGGCACATAGTAACTGCCATAGTATATGGCTGGTATACAGAAAGTACTCAGTAAAGTTAGCTTTTATGGTGGTATCTAGATATGAAAGCACAGACTATGGGTGATAAAGAAAAGAGGACTTGCAATTTGGGGGCAATGATGCTACTGTTGTCGGTGCACCTGGGTGGCTCAGTCAATTAAGTGTCCGACTTCGGCTCAGGTCATGATCTCACAGCTTGTGGGTTTAAGCCCTGAATCGGGCTCTGTGATGACAGCTCAGAGCTTGGAGCCTGCTTTGGATTCTGTCTCCCTTTCTTTCTGCCCCTTCTCTTCTCATGCCCTCTTACCCGCTCTCAAAAATAAATACACATTAAAATAATAATAATTAAAAAAATGATGCTGTTGTCTAACAGATATCACCAAAAACCTAGAGCGATGAGACCCACTAATAGTATCTGACAAAAAAAAAAAAAAAAACCCAAAACAACTAACAAAGAAGGCAGAGACCATATACTCATGAAATATAAACATGAGTGGAAATGCAGGAACCTCAAAGGAAAGAAGAGGATAGAAACTTTTTGGGTGAGAGCTTAAAGAGAAATGAACAGAAATGTGCCTACACGCAGTGCTTGCTGACGGTAACTGTCTAGATTCACTACTTCTTCTTTACTTAGTGTCTTTTTAACCTGACTCCCCTTTATTGGCCTTTATTGGATTTTTAGATCTGTCTCCAGGTCCTCAGTTTTTGGCTAAATGTTGAGAATTCTACTCCTGCCTTATTGAACCTAGCTTCCTTTGTCTGAAGCATCCTTTGCAGCCCCAATATGGGATCTCTTCACACCTCTGACCCCATCTTACCAGTTGAACCAACATCTAGCTCTCAGCAGGGTGGACAACACAGGCCACCATTCCTTCGGTCCAACCAAAGGAATGGATGGGGCTTCCCTAAAGCAAATTAAAAAACTGGAACAGAGGAAGGATACAGCTGGGAATTACCCAGGTTTGAAAAATTCTACCATTTCTAAAGAAGAGGGGATAGAAAAGGTTCTCTTCTGGCTCAAAAATGAGGGGAATAAATGAGGGGGGTGGCTGTCAAGCTAACCATAGAGCCTGCAACAAAATGTTTGGGGAGAACATGCTTGGGTTTATAACATGAGAAAGAGAAGAACATTAACGTTGTTATTCAGGGCTGGAGGCTTATATTATAAAAAGCCAGTTTCAGAAAGTACAGCACAATGATGGACTTTCTCCCATTTACCAGAAACTATAACAAGAAAATATAGCACAAAATACACAGGAAGCTCTCAGAAATGAAATTTGGAAGATGTAATTGTAAATGAGGAAGAACTAAGGAATTAGGAAGGCACTGTAACCAGACTGCACTCTGACTAGCAAAGATAAAGAAAGGACATGAACAAATGATGGAAGTAATGGGGCAAACTGACAACAGAGGCTAAAGTGTGATGCAGAGCAGTGTCAAGTTGTCTAAGAGATATATTTTGCAGAAAACACTATCAACCATAAAATGTATCAAACAGAGACCAAATATACTGCTCAATGAAGATAGAGTAATATTTACAGAAGTCAGAAGGCAGAACTGTCTTATTCCTATTTTTCTTCCGTATTTCTCACCAAAGGAATGCTTTGTAAACTGAAAGGATCAGACAAGCACAGTTAAAAAAAAAAAAAGACTTGAAGCCCAGGATATGTGGAGATTCTAAGAAAGCACTTGGCCTTTAAATTTGTTCAAGTGGTCAGATCAATCAAGGTGAATTATGTCCTCTGACCTTACCATAGTTTGTTAATTAGATTGTGAAACCATGGTGAGTAATCTTTTTGAGACATCACAGAAAACAGAGCAGTGCTAGAACATCGGAGATAGGCAACTATTGTTCCTGGTTTCCAAAAGGATGGATTTCGCTGAAGTTGACTTTGCTCCCAGGCAACTTTCTGGAGCTCTTCTGGAATGGATTATTGATGAGAGGGCCTAGAGCAGTGGTCCCAAAGAGGATACTGGGTACTCAAGAAAACTAGCCTCATTCCCTTTTTGAGATGAGATTTCTAGAATGAGAAACTCATCAGTGCTGTAGACACAGTGCACAGGGATTTCACAAGGCATCTGACAGAGTCTGTGCTTGGTCTTTGGAGGGGATAGAGAAATCTAAATGCATAATACCACAGAAGGGTTTGTACTTGACTGAACAACAGCTCAATGTTAACAATGTTGGTTAATTTTCTCCTGTTTTTTTTTTTTTTGCTTGGCTTATTGTGTTCAATATTTTAATTAAGGACATATCACATAGAAGGCAACATTCATCAGATTTTCAAATAATAGAAGTTTAAAAATATCTTAAAAGAACAGAATGCATATATGAAATTTAATGAGAATTTTAAAGTTTCCAAAAGGCAAAAGGAGGAAATACCACTTTAAAAGTCTTAAGGCATTTCAACTGAATGTAAGTTTATAAGTCATAAATGATTTTTTCCTAATTCCTAAGAGTCTATGATTTCCTCAGCATTAATCCTAAAATAACAATTGTAGCAGTAACAGCCACAATGAAATAAAAACAACCCAAAGGTCATTGCTTTTTTTTTTTTTTTTTGGCTAGCCGTAAGTACATAATTAAAAGATTTTTAAAGCTGTAATATTTCCAAACACCATTCCAACATTGCAATTGCATCAGTTACCCATGCGGACTGATTCAATGAGCATATGCTAGTGAAACATACATTACTCTAAAATGATCAGGAACAACTGATATAGGGCCAAGAAGGTAATAGTCATATGGAAAATTCACTTTATTCTCTGGCTGGCTGCCTCAGTTTCCTTTCCTGGTAAATAGGGATAGATAATACTTGCTAACATTGCTTGAGAGGCATGGATCATACAGATGAAAGGCCAAGCCCTTTGACCTATTTCCTCAGAGAAAAATGTTCAAGCATCTCTGCTCCTCTTGTAAAGACAATGTTCATTCTATTGTGTAGTGGTTTGTGACTCACCCCAAGCTTCCCATGGACTGCTCTGTGGAGGGCTCCAGGTAGTTCCTTAGCAAATACAGACGCTCATCATCATGCCTGTGGTGTGGAATCCATGCTGGGTGGATGGCCTTTAGTAATGTTTTCCTAAAAGCAAGGAACACAGAGGATCCACCCTGAAAGTGAAGGGTAGGAAGCTCCTGATTGGTACAGGTAGAGGTAGGCACAGACCTGTCATGTATCAACTGGAAGTGCTGTGATTGTTCACATTGAAGATGCCAACAGAAGCTTTCTGGGTACAGACTCTATGGAGGTAGCTGGGAGTGGAAGCCCTCAAAGTCAACCCAGGGCATGACTTCAAGAGCACAGTTTGGATTTATCTGAAGACCACAGACACTGAGAGTATCTGCTTCTACTTTGTTCTCTCCCTCATTTGGCTACTGCTTGGGGGAAAAAACAGCACCTGAATTGGAGGGATTTATTGTAAAGTCTTCTGCTCATAAAGAGAGCTCCAGCTTTTCTACTATTCATTTCTTGTTCTGATGTTGGAGAGCTAGTTGATGTTCATTCACTATGGGACATTTTTACTAATGCATCTTAAGTACATGAGTTAAAAAATCCCATACAACTGGGCCTTGAGATTAATGTGCCCAGCTCTGTACCTCTGATGATCTGAGGAGTTTCTTGAAGGCAAAAGGACAGACCAGTGATATTTCTTCCCTCTGGCCTCTGGAACAGTGGTCTGCCAGCAACCTTTAGGACACATCAATTCTTTATAGTCTACAAAGGTATTTTTAGAACAAGACATAATCCTTGCTCCCAAGAGCTTTATAACTTAGTTTGGGGGCAATTGAACATATGTAGTTTTGATTAAAGACTATTACACGACATGCCCAATTCAAATATCCAAATCACAAAAGTATTTTTTTCTGGTAGAGGTTGCAGCATGGCTATTTACACAGACCAAACATAGAATATGCATCCTTGTTTTTCTTATTTATTATAGGAACTTTAAAGTGTGAATTGTCCCCTTTCTGTGTGCACAGGACCCAGAGCCTTCCTGGAGGGAGGATTCCTTCCTGAGACAATGAGATGGTTCAAGGTGACACAGATGGGGTGTTACAGCCTCTGCACCACCTGTCCTCACATTTTTATGGGAGTATAATAAACTTCAAATAATAATAATAAAGAAATCCATAGAAGGATAAGAAAATTAAGAAAAGAGTAACTTCTTCCTATAAAAGGGACAAAAACCTTCAGCTGCCTAAAACCCTAACCCATGGCTCAGACAACTAAGAAGCCATCTAAATCCATATTTATCCTGAACTTGTTAACATATACTCTTACTTGAACTAGGTGAATCCTGTTTTGGGTACTTCCTATGCCTTCTTTGGTGGTAACTGTGGCCCCAAAAGAGAGACCAGCAGATGAGGCACCAGGTAGGTGGTGATGGAGAAGGCCTTCAGAGTTTGGATGATGAAGCTGAAAAGACCTGTTGTCACTACAGAAGCAGTTTCCAAAAAAAGAAAAAAAAATGTATTTAGATGATTATAACAGTAATTACTTTGACATGAACATAACTAGTTGAGCACATATTAAAGTTTAGCCATCACATAAATGATTTTGGGTTTGAGTATGGCTATCTAAAAAATAAATATTTTATTACTTGGAATTAAGAAAGCCATTACCTCCTCCAAACTATCTTCTTAAAAACGCATTTCGGATGTTGAAATGATCTTGACTTACTCCTATGCCCTCTTCAGTCTGTTGATTGTTATGGTTCGTCAAATCATTAACTCATTACCCTTCAAGCAAACTCTAGATTATGTGTGAGCTTATAAAGAGAATACGAGGAACAGTCAAAGAAGATCACCTTGAAGGTGAGTCATTCAATAACTGTATCAGAGTATAAGCTCCCTGATGGCAGGTAACTGGTTCCCAGTGCCTGGGATAGGGGAAGCTTAATAAATACTGGTTGGAGGAATAATAAGGATAATTAGGCATTTTCCCAAATGGTCAGGCTGCTGAATGCATGTAAAATTCACTGTACCTCTCAAGGAGAGAATAAGGGAACTGGACTATGACCCTGAATGTGGCCGTCTGCCTTTAGGAGGGCTATTAGGAGGGTGGAGAGCAGGCTTTTAGACTTCTTATGGGGTCTCTTTCAGCCCTGAGGGTGTTTCGGGTCTGCTCTCTGTTTTCCTCTGATAAAATCCTGTCTATGCTCCCAACCTCTGATTTCCCCACCTTCCTCTGCCACCCACACTCTTTTCCTCCCTTAAGCCAAGCTAGAACCTCAGTCTCAATGTAGTTCTTACACAATGCACACTTCATCCTGCCCTGGAATAAAACTTCTTCCTACAACCACAACAAACCCTTCAGTCAGTGAAATGGAACAAAATCATGTAAACATAATGCATTCAGGTGAATTTTTAGGTGTTAATGTTATTTGTTTTTAAATTCTAAAACTAACGCTTACTTTAAAAATATCAATAATACAAAAGTATATAAGTAGAAAGAGAAAATCCTCCTTCCCAATTTTCACTTTCCAGAGCTAACGATTATCAGATTCCTCCGTATTCACAATTTTCCCATGCAAATGCGTGTGCGCATGTGCATGCACACATACATGAATTGTTCTTGTTGGTTTCTAAAAGTAAAATCAAGCTACTCATACTATTTCAAATCCGGTTTTTTTTTTTTTCCAAGTTACTTAGGCTCTCTGCCTCAATTGCCTCACCTATGAAATGGACAAAGAAGGGTTGTTGTGAGGATTAAATCAGCTAATACACGTAAAGTATTTGGAACACTGACTGGTACCTAGTAAGTTCTCAAAAAATATTAACTTCTTATTTTTCCCACAAATTGTCCTCTATTAGTTTACATGAAGTTGTTTTCCATTTGTCACTACTACAAATACTGCTGCAATGAAAAATCCTTGGGCTTTAACTTGGCACATTTGAACAAGTATTCAGATTCTGAGAACTGGAATTTCTAGGTTGAAGGGTAAGCATGCTGCTAGGTCTAACTCACTCACCTTCCAAAATGTGTGCACTTGTACAGAAAATCATGTATGAGAGTGTTTCCCCACAGCCTTCACCAACACTGCATATTATCCATTCCTGCCATTTTTCAAATATGTGAGGGAAATGACAGTCATAACTGGCATTTCTTGTTATCGTGAGGTTTTCCCTTTTATAATATATTTAGTGAATATTTGTACTTATTCTTCTGTACTTTATTTCCTCCTATCAGGTTTTTTACTTATCAATTTAAGTAATTTAATTATATACAATGGGTATTAACTATAATCTGCTATAAATGTCTGGATATCTTCTGCCAGCTTGTTAACTGTCCATTCGATTTTGAGTATCTTGCATCCTGGAGGAGCTCCATCCTCACCAGCCTCCTGGCTGTCATTTCTCTAGGCCATTCCATTGTTCTATCAGATTAGCCATTTCTGAGTGGTACAGACATAATATGACCAGTGGATCGCATGTCACACACTCAGCCCACTGCTGTAGAGCAGATGCATTTACTTTGCTGTAAATTACGAGAGTGCACTTAATACTGTGTAAGCCCTTAGGGAGTGGTGATGGCTAACGCCTATAGGCAGGCAAGGCAAACCTTTTTTTTCCTTTTTTTTAATGTTTGTTTATTTTTGATAAAGAGAGAGAGGGAGTGAGTGGGAGAGGAGCAGTGGGAGACACAGAATCTGAAGTAGGTTCCAGGTTCTGAGCTGTCAGCACAGAGCCCGACATAGGGCTTGAACTCATGAACCCTGAGATCATGATCAGAGCTGAAGTCTGATGCTCAACCCACTGAGCCACCCAGGCTCCCCCAGGCAAGGCAAAATTTTACCCAGAATGCATAACAACTTCTGTTAAAATAAATCACTGCTCCTTCCAGTGTGGAGTTGTCCGTTTGTCCTCCAGTGGCCAGATGGTCTCCTGGAAGGATGGTACTAACTTGGGGGCTAGTTCTGTGTTGGGGTGGGTTGGACATTCAGCAGTAGCAGTAGCTGCATGGAGGCAAAGTGCCCATCCCGCTGTCATGACTCTTCCCACACCCACTGTGTCATCAGTGGGGTGACCAATGGCAGAGATGACTAATGTCAAATGCCATTTTGTGTACATACTTGGTTGTTTAGTGCCTCTTTCATGGTGGGAGATTTCAACTGGAACTGCTATTTCTGGGTTGAAGGGTATGCATGCTGCTAGGCCCAAATAACTCACTTTCCAAAATGTGTGCGCTAGTACAACAAAGCATGAGCGAGAGAGTCTGTTTCCCTGCCACCTTCACCAACATGGTCTCAGGTGGACATAGCAGCAAGTGCTTTTGATGCAACTTCACAACATTCAGCCAATTATTTTTGCATAATATCCCATTTTAAGGAGCCAGGTGAATTTGCTTTGTGAATGGAAGAAAGGTAGTATTCCATATAGGTTTTTCTAAATTTATGTAGAGAACAGTTCACATTTTTTTTTGTTTTTTAATGTTTATTTTTGAAGGAGAGAGAGACAGAGTGTGAGCAGGGGAGGAGCAGAGAGGGAGGGAGACACAGAATCCAAGGCAGGCTCCAGGCTCTGAGCTGTCAGCACAGAGTCTGACGCGGGGCTCAAACTCATGAGCTGTGACATCATGACGTGAGCCAAACTGACTGAGCCAGTCACCCCGAACAGTTCTCATTTCTAATGTGCAATATGAAAATTTTGACACATTGTACCTATTCCCATATACCCACTCAGAAGTCTCTTGTCCCCAGTCTTCCAATCTTTCCCCTTCCAGGTTCTTCCCAGGTGGCCAAACCATTTGAGTCCATGTATATACCTAACCTTGGGCCACTCTGTTTTCTACACAAAGTGAAAAACCAGGTGCATTACCTAAGATTCTGCCCACTGGGAGAATCTTCCCTTACCACCTCTGAGTGGGGAGTGCAGATACCATTTCTGGCTTGTATGCACATACTGATTTGTGAACCAAGCTCAGACTTTTTCTTTCTGCCTCAGTTTGTCATGAGGAACTCTCACTCTCCACCAGGTAACCATAGGTTACTGCAGGAGAGATGCTGATACAAGAGCAGTGGATAACTGGGGTCTGGGTTAGCTTCCAATCTGACTTGTGCTTGATTCTAGATGGACCACTTCTATTATACCTTCTTGCTTCTGGGCTTGCTTGATTGCATTTTAGCAGATCCTGAAGTTATTTGCGTTCATTTTAAAATTTAAGAAGCACTACCTAGTGTCAGACAGACAGAAGGAAGGATGGAAGTGACAGCACCTTTTAGGCAGAGGACCAAAGCTCCAGAGCAAGAAACAGAACGGGAAATTCTGATGGTAAAAAAAAGGGGTGTTGAGACAACACTGGAGAGATAGCCAGGGGCCAGATCACAGAGGGCACATATGCCACCTTACAGATTTGGGACAGTATTCTGGTTGAATAAATAGGAAGCCATTGAAGGGTTTTAAAGAAGGATGTAACATGATCATATCATGTCTGTGTGTGTGTGTGTGTGTGTGTGTGTGTGTGTGTGTGTATCCACAAATTTGTATAATTCTGGCTTAAATCTGATGAATGGCTTGGAAGGGAAGGAAAATGAATGCAGGACAATACTGAGGAGACAACCACATAGTCACATAGTCAGGTTGGAAATAATGGTGGCTTGGAACAACACAGTAGCCATGGGAATAAACAGAGGGAGAGGCAGATGTAGGCAATTTCTCTGAGGTGGGACTGACAGGACTTCATGCCTGAACACATACATGCACTGAGAGAATGAAGCATCTTGGATCACTCCCTCATTTCTGGCTCAATATCTCAAAGATGGCTGTACTGATAAGGAGATCTGTTTTGGGACAGAGGTGTCTTTGAGACACATCCGTGTGGCAACGAAAGCCAAACTTCAAGAACCAGGGTCTTGGCCTTGGTACAAGAGTCCTTGAGCTGAGAATGTGACAGGGAGAAGGTGCCATCCATTAGTCTCTAGTATTTTATACATCAGTGTAGATGCTTTTTTTCTGTCATTAATGCAAATAAAACATTTTTAGTGATAAGGTCTTGCTGTTTAGCGTCCTTTGAGGTCTTGTCCCTGAAGACCACTGAGATAGACTTCTTATGATTGTCACAACTTCTGTCTTCCCACATTTTATGTTTCTCTTCACATATGCTTTTTTGTTTGTTTGTTTGTTTGAATTGAGATGTTGGGGCACCTGGGTAGCTCAGTCAGCTAAGCGTCTGACTCTTGATTTTGGCTCAGATCATAATCCCATGGTTGTGGGATCAGGCCCCAGCATGGAGCCTGCTTAAGATTCTCTCTTCCTCTCCCTCTTCCCCTCCCCTGCTCTCTCTCTCAAAAATATAAAATAAAAATTGAGATATAATACACATACCATAAAACTCACTTTTAAAGTGTGCAGTTCAGTAGTTTTTAGTATATTCACAGGTGTACAGCTATCACTACTATCTAATTCCATAACATTTTCATCACCCGCAAAGAAACTCTATATCCATTAGTAATCAACTCCCTGTTCCCCTCTCCTCTCAGCCTTTGGCAACCACTAATGGACTTTCTGTCCCCAGGAATTGGCTTATTCTGGATGTTTCATATAGAAGGAATCATATAACATGCAGCCTCTTGTGTCTGGCTACTTTCACTTAAAGAATGTTTGCAAGGTTCATCCATGTTGTAGTATATATATCAGTATTTCATTATTTTGTATGGCTGAATAATATTCCCTTGTATGGATATACCACATTTTTAAAATAATATTTTGTTATCAGTTGATACAGTTGGGCTGTTTCTACTTTTGGTTATTATAAATAATGCCATGAACATGTGTGTATAAGTTTTTGTGTGTACATATGTTCTCTGTTCTCTTGGGTATATACCTAAGAGTAGTCCTTTAGTAATTCCATGTTTAACTTTTTGAAGAACTGCCAATTTTTCTTCCAGTGGCTGCACCATTTTCATTCTTCCCAGCAATGGTTAAAGGTTCCAATTTCTCCACATCCTTGTCAACACTATTATCCATCATTTTGATTATAGCCATCCTCCTGGGAATGAAATGGTTTCTCACTGTGATTTTCATTTGCATTTCCTTAATGACTAATGACTTTGACCATCTTTTTATGTTCTTATTGGCCATTTATATATTTTCTTTGGATAAATGTCTGTTCAATTCCTTTGCCCATTTTTAACTTGCATTATGTATCTTTTTATTGCTGAGTTTTTAAAATATATCCTACATAAACATCTTTATTAGATATATGACTTACAAATATTTTCTCCCATTCTGTGGTTTGTCTTTCAATTTCCTATAGTATCTTTTGAAGCACAGAAGTTTTCAGTTTTGATGAAGTCTAATTTATCCATTTTTTTTTCTTTAGTCCCACAGACTCTTGTATACAGTGCCTAGATCCATTCTGACAATAAAAGGAGGCTGATAGCAGATGGGGACATATGAGAAAATGACAACTTTACAGTTCACACTACTAATAAAATTATTTAGAAAATTGCCTTTCACTAGACAGTGTAATTTCTGTTGGTGGATACAAGCCAAATATGAATCATACACAAATCATCATCTTCTATTCCATTCAGCTGGATGGATTTAAGAAACAGAGTAATAGAGAATATCATTCTAGAGGAAACCAGTTAGTATTTGTGCTATGTAAAATATGATTTCTAAATTGCTTAAGCATATCTATCAAAATCCAAATGGAACATTTAAAATCAGCATCATATAAAAGCAATCCTCTGTGAAATGATTTCTAAACTATGAACATTTATCTTTCAGACCTAGCATCTCAAAGCATAAACACTGGATAGACCGCTATGTTGGAACAGTCACCCCATTTCCCCAGAAATTTGTATTTGATTCATGAGTACATTCCAAGGAACATAGGATCCAGGTTTGTCTTTTGGAGTCTGGAATAAAAGAACAAATGTGGACATTTGTAACTTGGAAAATGTTTGTGCCAGGTGAGAAATAGCATAATGTAAAACAGGATAAAAACCACCCAAAGGGTGATCAGGACAATGAGAGGTCTCAGAATGACAGAATGAAAAATGTGGAAGAATCTAGGACAGGACTAAGAATCAGGGTAGGGCAGCTACAAGAATCATCACCTCACACTTGAATAGGGGCAAATGAACATTGCAATTAGTCTCTGTGTTCCTCCGTAGTGAAGAAGTGATTCACGGGGCTTAGGAAAAGCTATAAGGGGTGCCATGCAGAGCAAGTATTGAGAGGAGGTGAAGGAGGGGGCTCTCCCCTCAATATAAGGAACACCTTGTGTATAGTCAGAAGGGTCACTGTGAATGGCATGACTTTCCCCTATAATTAAATCTCATCACTGAAAGTGACCAAGGAGAACTGAGATGTTTACTCTGTGGGGGTGTTGATGCATGTGGGATTCTGCTCTTGGGGTTGGGCCAGAAAGGGCCCTTCCCACTCTACAGTTCAAACCAGGAAATACACATACAATCAAGTGCCTGATTGGGTAGAGTGAGACCGACTGTTGGGGTGGCCCATATTTTTGGCCTGGGTATCTTAGGTTCAGGGCACAGTTCCTGAACTCCCATTCCTGACCAACATGTCCTGGGAAGGGAATAAAACCAAGGAGGAACATGTAACTGATGAATGATCAATGAACCTTCATTTTCATTATAGAACTAAGCCCTGCTGTGAGCTGGGTAAGACCAGACTGACAAAAAATTGCAATCTAAGGGCACGTCTGCTCTTCCTATGCTCAAATGCCCTCAGGATTCCTGTCACCTTTTCTCCCATGGAAAACCGCCATGGTGGGGTAATAAAACTTGACCATAAGGACGGGGGCAAAAATTCATAATTTTATGAACAGAACATAACATACCATTTTTGTGAATTTATCTTCACAGACTATTCTAATCTTCTCCGGGGTCAGTGGACTACTGAGCTTCAATGGTCCAAACAGGCCCCTCTCTTGTCCTGCTGCATTGTGACATGAATGGCAAAAAATACTGATCATTCCAGGAATATCCCAGACTCTACTAGACCCTTGAAAGGAAACAAGTCAACTAGAGTAGGGCTCTCTCTCTCTCTCTGCATCTATATGTACATATACATATATGTGCATCTATAGGCAAATATGGTATAGATGCACATATAAAATATTAAAATATATGTAACATTTTCCTTTAAAAAAGTAATTTAATATTTTAGTCTAGTATTCTCATTCTTCGGATTCCATCCTAAGGAAATAATCCCAAATGGAGAAAGCATATATAGATATAAGATGATTACTGCAAAATGAAAAATCAGATATAACCTGATGGTAATAGTTCATGTTAAGCTCCAAGATTTGAAGTATTTAAAAAAACTATAAAATTGTTAAATTAATTTATAATTAAAATGTTTAATAGAGCTTTTTCTTCTATAAGCCTGGTAGAAACCCCAAACAACCAAGAAATGAAGGAACCTCTGCTAGTTCCCTGCACAGTTACTACAAATCACATAAACATGCATGTATTTATCAAGCACAGCTTACCTTCAACAACTACAGGGTATTTGAGCTTTGAGATGGAAGCAATAAAGAAACGTGCAACTCTGTAGGGATGCCACAGATGGCAGGGATTTTATATTGGTTTGGACCGTGAGTGTATAGGACACCCTAAGGAGAATAATTCAGCTCCTCTATTGTATAAAGTCCCATGCCTTGAATAAATGCACCTTCAATCTGGGGAGGGAGGAAGAATTTCCATATATGAGAAAATACAATCAACAGTAGCATTTCAACTTCATGCTGTTTATTTGAATTGTTAAAATACAGTATAAGAGGGTTTTCAGCATGTCATGGAAGATGTCTCTGAGAGTTTACTTAAAAGTTTGCCTCAAAGCATTTCTACAACATCTTAATCAGCGCTAAATTCAAAGTCAAAAACTTGAGTGTAAATCTCAATTTGGCAGTAAAAGTATAGCTTTAGAAGAGGCGTCAAAGAGCCTATGGCCCAAAAGCCCTCCTTTTTTCTGTCCATGAGCCAGAAGGAACCCTCTGACCTATCCACAGACTCCAGCACACTGAAAAGTGCTCTCAGGGTCTGAGAATTCCCTCATTGCATCTCATCTCCCCATTCTTACTCATATTGGGCTTGGCTTCACATTTCTGCACTCTTGTTTCCTGGCCTGTGACATGAACTCTGTTGTGTGCTAAGCTTCCTACACAGCTTTAAAATGCTCCAATTCTTAGATGTCAGCCTGTGGGAAAAATTGCTTTCCACACATCTTTCTGATTTCTGGGTCTCCTCTTTGTTTACCTCCTTGCTGTGGTCATACTTTCTCTGTCCCACTCTCTACCCTCACATGTATCTATCTGCAGGGAGATTCTTCTCTAACATGATGTTAGATGAAATCTTCCTAAAACTCTATTATCATACCCCAGGCCACATCACCTCCACCTATGAAGGCAGGTGCCTATCTTTGGGGCCTCACATTCCGCTCCTCTGACACAGGTACTCTCCACTGTCATCAGCACACCCCCTTCCCTGCCCTGCCACCAGCCAGCCATGAACACAAACTATGCTGAATTTCATGTCTTTCTTTAGGGAGATGTCTTCCATTCTCCTCTTGTTCATTCCTTGACTACTTCATCCACATGCACTGCCTCCCAGAAGCCCGCTTTGACTTCTCCAACCCATATATTCTTCCCATTCTCCAATGACACATGTCATGATTGGAGAGTACCTCAAATTATGTTCTGAACTAGAGGTAGTAATGAGCTGAACTGCCCACCGGTAAAGAAAGTGAGTGAAGCTTCCAGTTCAGTCCTGAGTCCTAGAATCACAGAGTGCATGATTCTCTAAAAAGGCAGCCAACTGCTTTTCCTTAGGCACATGCAGCTCCAGTGCTGGTAAATTTTCTGTTTCCAAGAGATGCTAGACATTTGAATAATTATGTAAGGATGATGGTGAATTTTTAATCTTGTCAATTATTTCAAATTTGAATAAAAAATGTCTGTGGGCAAAACAGGCTACCTATTAATAACAACTGCTGTAACTATTTGATGATTTGATGTGCTCCCTACCCAACTTTAAACTCCTCAAAGCTACAGCCCATCATATGCCCAAGACTTCACACTTAGCATACAGTCTACTTCTGATCTCACTGGCATCGGGCCCATATTGTCACCTCTAGGCTCGCTTCTGCCTCACTCAAGATCCTCAATCACAGACCGTATGTCTCTTCAAACACTAATTCAAAACATCCTTTTTTCCTTCTCTTTTTTAAACAATAAGAGATCTGAGTTCTGTGGCTGGGCTGGATAGACAGATTCTGACTTCAGGGGCAGAAAAATAAGATGATGAATAAGCTGGATGGAATGTTTTCTCTATAGACATCCAGAGCAGTTATGGCTTTTACAAAAGGGATTGAGGCAAAGCAGGTACACATACCTGGCCTCTGTCAAGGGCTGGATTTATACTGAAGCCAACATCCATGCCAATGTCTGTTTAGATGTTCTAGTAATAAAAAAGAGAAAAAATGTTTATCTTAATGAATACAACTTAAGGAGACAGGCTGAGAACACTTCATGCCAGGACACCACTGGTACAGAACCTTTCTTTGGGCCACATATTTCAGGAGAAAGAATCAACAAAGATTTTATTGTGTAACAGTTTATTATGTATAAATTTCAAAGTTATACACATACTCAACCGGCTTAAGCACTGATTTTTTTCCCTCAGAAGCAATAGGAGATGGGGCGTCTGGGTGGCTCAGTGAGTTAAGCGTCTGACTTCGGCTCAGGTCATGATCTCACAGCTTGTGAGTTCGAGCCTCACATCAGGTTTGCACATGTGAGTGTGCTCTCTCTCTCTAAAATCTTTAAAGAAAAGAAACAATAGGAGAGAAAAATATTTGACTTTCTTCGGGCTGAGTGATGTAACTTATGGAGTTTAATCCACTACAACAGACATTAATCTATGACACAAAATGTTTATGGCCCTCATGATCCTTGTTGAAAAACTCTGTGGCTACCATACAACCCAACATCCGGAGTCCAGCTGGCTGGGTAACATCTACTGAAGCACAGAACTCAGGGAGCATCAGCCAAAAAGTCTTCAATTATTGTATTGTGGAGTTTTCAATTTTAGACCAAAGGAAAGATAAATCTAACACTACAACTTGGTCACCAAGAGTTCCTGGTAAGTTACAAATAAGGAATACAGCAGGCCTAGCTAGGTTACTGGTAACACCTTTGCTCTCTAGCAAGTCTGGACCTTCTTTCAGTGACATACTGGCTTCTGCCATGACAAACAGATTCTACTTATAATTATTAATGGAACAAAGGAAATCCCAAGAGTTTTTCTTTTTTTAAAAAAACGTTTATTTATTTATTTTGAGAGAGAGAGAGAGAGAGAGAGAGAGAGAGAGAGAGAGAGAGAGATTTACAGTGCAAGCAGGGGAGGGGCAGAGAGAGAGAAAGAGAGAGAGAATCCCAAGCAGGCTTCATACTGTCAGAGCAGAGCCCCACACAGGGCTCGAACTCCCAGTGAGATCATGACCTGAGGCAAAATCAAGAGTTAGCCGCTTCACCGACTGAACCACCCAGGTGCCCCAATCCAAGAGTTTTCTTGTTTGATTTTGGGACTTTCATCTAACATTTTTCTTAAGAAAAGTAGAGAGTGATCCAGAAAATTTTACTATAATAAAACACTTCTGTTATTTAAGGATACCATGAAATGTAAAGTTATTTACAAATATAAAGTTATTTACTTTACAAAGTTATTTGGTATAATAAAATACTTCCCTTATTTAACGACACCATTTAGCAAGGCTGGCCTTCCAGCAGACTAGTGGCCTCAATTATTGGTGAGAGCAGATGCTCTTAAGTCTGCAGTGCTGGCAAGGGTTCTGTTTTCAAAGCCATGGACTTACTGTTTGTCATTGTCTTTTGTTAGGGCAGAAGGAGAGTGGTTCTAGGTTGTGGTAGCCAGCCTTCAAGATGGCCTGCAATGATCCCCATGTGCTGCATTCAAATCTTTATGTATTCCCCTGCCTCACTCTACACCAGGGTTAATTTGTCTTGCAGAAGTGCTAGTACATCACCCTGGTGTTAGGTTATAAAAGATGATGGCTTTTGTCATGGATGTTCTCTCACTTGCTCATAGTCTCTTTTTTCCTTTGCACCAGTCCCTATGGGGGTGGGAGGCAGCATGCATGTCCTATGGACACTGAGATGTCCTATAGAGAGGTCCATGTAGTAAGGAATGGAAACTTCTGGGCAACAGCCAGTGAGAAACGGAGGCCTCCTGCCAACAAGCATGTGATGGAGCTTGGAATCAGATTTCCAGCCACCACTGCAGCTTTGGGATAAATGCAGACTTACCTGACAGCTTGATGGCAACCTCGTGAAAAATCCCGAGCCCGAATCATCCAGATAAGCCACTCCCAGGTTTCTGGCCCTCAAAAATTCTGTCAGTTAATAAATATTTGTTATTTTCAGCTGCCAAATTTGAGAGTAATTTGTTACATAGCAATAGATAACTAATATATAAATGTAGGTTTAAAGTGAGGGAAATTTTATAGAATAGGAACAATTCTAACAACATAAGAATGACTGAGAAACAGGCCTCCAGGGAGGGCCCCTAGTGGGATGTTACATTACAGCCCTTTGCCAGGGGTGTACCTAACCTGAGTTACAGACCTAGCTTCTTTGAATGCATCTGATAAAAAGACTATTTAGTACACCTCTTAAGATTATTCAAATAAGTTATAAGAACACACCTCAAAATTTCACAACAAGGCGATTACCTTTCTTAGACCTTAGCAAGGCCAAGGCATATACAAGATAAAGAAAACCCAAGTGATTTAAGTTTTCCCTAAATTTTTCTTTGAGGGAGAAGGGATGTAGAAATCAGTTAGTATGAGATAACTTTCTATGGAACTAAAACAGGACAGCTACTCTCTAGCATGAAAACCATGCTTAGTATGATCACTGTTTTTTCCTAGTCCAAGGTTCCCCAAAAGTGAGCTGGTCTGAGTTAGAATCCACACAAACCAGATAGTTTACTGGGCAGGTTCAAAGGTATATACAATTTCAAAGATTAGGCTGACTATAGTTTAAAAAACATACATGCTGGAGACCTGTTAAATGAAAACTTAAATCTGATCATAATCTAAGATATAGTGACAAAGTATGTTTGGAAATATCAAGACGTAGAGTCTCCTTCTGGGTAGGTTTTGGGACAGATTATCACAAGACAGTTGTGAGGGTATCACAGCCCCATTTAATGTATTAATAATCATTTATTATTACTGACAGTGGCCAGTAAGTAACTTCATTTACCCACAGGGGCCCAGCTACAAGAGGAGAAACTCTCCTTGAAACAGAAGTGTGTGTGTGTGTGTGTGTGTGTGTGTGTGTGTGTGTGTGTGTGTGAGAGAGAGAGAGAGAGAGAGAGAGAGAGAGAGAGGGAGAGCGAGCGCACGCACCTGTGTGGGAATCTCTTCACAGCATCCCTTAAAATCATAAGATGCCCTTAAACTATCTAAAAAGCAGGACCTAGCTAGATAAAAGATATCAAAAGCTTGCCACTAACTTCCCTGGGCTGGCCCTTGGTGCTTGTTAGATTATGGATGCTTATTAAATCCTTCAAAAATGTCATATGATGGCATTTCACATAGGAGGTCAGGATTGCTGGTTATACCAACAGTCTACATGAAAGCTCTCTTCAAGCTGTGTTTCTTCCTTGAAGTGGTTTCTTTCCCAATTCCATTTAAAAAGACCAGAAAAATAAGAGAAGTTGCCAGCTGTTTTCCATGGAAGCAACCACAACACCAAGGCAACTGCTGAGCTTCTATTTTTTTCTGGTAATTCAGAGAAATTATCCTTAGCCAAATACATGGTGCTTCCACAGTGCTCAGACAGATGGAATATATGGAATTTAGATCTATCAAAGGTACAACCTGAAGACTTTCCCAGTTGGTATTGACCCTATGAACACCTGTCAGGCAGTCTATTTCAACCTCGGAACAGGAAGCTCCATAAACAAAATATTTTAAAGGATGGCTTTTGCCTGTCTCCCAGTTCATGTCTGACTCAACCCCTGGAGGAAACAGAATTCTTGAGGAGAGCTGTTAAGTGATTAGGTCCTCTAATTGCATGGCCCGATGATTTAAACAGACCAGTAAGAAGCTGTGTTCAATTTGCATGTACAGCAAACTAAAAGAATACACTTGTACAATGATGTGCCAGCATGTAACACATGCAATAAATCTGTTGAATAAATGTATACTTCTTATTACACTTGCTTTGGCTGATAAAACATCCAATTGCTCTTCGTCAATGAATGACTCCTTATGCCTGGAAGTTAGATGCTGACTATATGATTATCCAGCCTATTGCTTTTAGTTAATCTTGAATCATGTCATCCCACTGTCATCAGATTTGGGGAATTACAGCTGCATTTTAGACCAAATGCTATTTCAAAGGTGCACGTTTGTCTGTCTGTCTGCCTTTTTGGCTCCAGGATTCAGCCTTCTGTTTGCAAGACCAGGCCCTTGGCTCTCATTCTATGCTACTTCTCTAGTCCCCATGGCCTGCTCTGTTCCTGACTCTTTCTTGAGACACCAAATGGGTGTCATGGTAAAAGAGACGCACAGGCGAGCAGCTTGCCAGGAAATTCTACCCTGCTCTCCTCTGTTTGCCCTGGTCTGGAGGTGGCCATTAAAAACGCTTCTAACACTTATTCCTGATAGCCAGCCAGTGCCCCAGGACTCCCACGAGAACAAAATGACAAAATCACATAAGACTCTACATCACTCTGTTCTCTTATGGCTTTCATTTTCCATTAAAATAATTTGATAATTATTTTCTAAAGTATGTGAGAAACAATTTTTCCACAGGTTGACAACACATGGTTATTGTCACATTTCTTATTTCTTGCCAATCTAGAAGGTGTGAAATGATGTTCGTCTTATTATGGGTTTATTCTGCAATCTCCCTACCTTTGTTTCTTAAGGATACACTAAGTTTTCAACAGAAAAATCAATCACTGCTGTGGGTTCCAAGCACCAACCTCATAGAACCCTCTAGTACTAATCAGTATGATTCAAATCATCAGTTCAGCCATATTTTATTTGTGTTCCTATTTTTCCCAACAGAAGACTTTCTGCACACTTGGATTAACTAGAAGCTAAATGTTGTTTATAACAGTGGGTTAATAGAAGGTACAAAATCAATTTTTTCCAAAATTTCAAACAGAAGTGAAACTCTTCCTCAAGCTACAACTGCTATTTTTCATGGCATGGGATTGAAAGAACTATTTACCTGAAGTATTCAGCAACTGCAAGACTACCGCTTTCATCAAAAGCAACTCGTGCCTGTGAAAAAGAGCAAACATGATGTGATAGTGATGTTTAAAGAAAGAATCATTTGAGACTTTAATTCTGATTTCACTAGATGATAAAGAAAGCTATCAGTAGTAATAACCAGGAAGAGCCAAGATTAATGTAATCCTTCCCACAGCACTTGTGGGAACTTCCAACTTCCCAACTTCCCAAGCACTTGTGGTCATCTTGTACTAACAGCATTTGTTCAGTGCCTGTGACCGTCTCCCGTGACTGACAACTTAGTTACACCTGTGGTCTGCGCTATAACGGGCAATGTACGTTCTGCTGCTGAAGAACTTCATTCAGTCTTCTGGAAAGACAGCCTATCAACAGCGAGTATTTCAGGAGACAATGGATGGTGGGTTGTTTAATTTTAGTATCAGGTACCTATCAGTCTTGGGAGAGTGGCGCAATTTTGGTAAATTATACCATTTACATCAAAAGTTCTCCTGACTCTGCAGTGCACATTGTTGACTTACAGAAAAATGAGGGTTAAGGCCAAGTCCCCAAGTCTAAGAAAGAAAAAGGTGAGAGGTGCAACCATTACAGAAGAAAGTATGCTGAATGGCAGCAATTCATGAGGGTGGAAGGTTGACTGCCTGGCACTGTACCTCTCTCTTCAGTCAGGCTCTCTCAGTCTTTCTTTGGCTCAGGAAGCACAGGGCAGAGGGGAGAAATAAATATGCCCCAAAAGGATTGAGAGCTCCCATAAATATGAATTATAGAAGGAGTCCTAGTTTTGTAGAATAGCAGGAACCATTTTTTTTAATGTTTATTTATTTTTGAGACAGAGAGAGATAGAGCATGAATGGGGGAGGGTCAGAGAGGGAGGGAGACACAGAATGTGAAGCAGGCTCCAGGCTCCGAGCTGTCAGCACAGAGCCCGATGAGGGGCTCGAACTCATAGAGTGTGAGACAATGACCTGAGCCAAAGTCAGAAGCTCAACTGACTGAGCCACCCAGGCGCCCAGGAACCATTTCTAAGGAGGACTCCTCAAACATTATTTCCCTGAGACCAATGTTTTAATGTGACATTCTAGAACAGTCAGCATGACACATACTCAGCTTTTATTGACATCCATTCCACACCATCTGGTACTTTATAACCTATTACTTTGAAAGTTTGCTAGTTGACTTTAGAATGTGTGTTTTCTCTTCCAACTAGGTTGTAAGTACATCGAAGGAAGCAGCTGAAATTTCCACTGCATTTAGTGCCTACTATTGGTTGAAGACATAGCCAGCAGGTTGGTTTCCTATTTTCCTATGAGTGCTTATATGATTTTCACTTTTATGAAAGGACTGTAGTGTTGTCTTCCCATTTAGGAACAGTGGAACCCAAAGAAGGAGAACAAATAGATTTACAGGTATTATCTGGAAGATACCTACATTCTATAGGAAGAAACATTAATTAGTTCTGGCTTAAAAAGAAGAGTTTTGGGCAGAAAAACCACCTTTTTCTCTAATGGAGAATTTTCCCAGATGCAAGAGCTCCTCTACCATATGAAGATAAAAATTTCCACATGCAGAGAGCCAAAAGGCCTCCATTTATCACTGTGTAACTGCAGTACCTTTGATAGTGCCATTTCTACTGATATTCAGTTCACTCATTCCTCCTCCCTCCTTCTTTTTTCTATCATAAAACACAAAGTAACAGTGATTCTCACCCAATCTTTCTGAGTGCCTTGATGGTTCTTGCTGATGACTGGTTCAAGGCATTTTAGAAGAGTCTGACAAGCATGCTAGGGATTATTTTTTATTAAGTTATCATAATTTCCAGCAAACACTGATTTCAAAACCACAAATATGTGCCAGAGGCTTAAGAGGCCCATGGGACACAGAGAAGGCAGAGACCAGCCCTGTAAGAGGTGATGCGCAAGGTTTCCCAGGGGTGGGGGTGAAGTGTGAGTTGGTCTTAAAGACAGACCATCTAGGGTGGAGGCCTTATAATTCATGCTAAGAGGTCAGGGATTAACAGAAAAACTGTTGGCAAACTCTAAGCATTGTTTTTAAATATGGCATGGCCAGATTTATTTTGTGGGAAAGCTCTGTCAACATGAAGCCAGAGTGAAAGGCACTGAAACTCAGGTGGAGGGACAGAGCCTTGCAGTGGCCCTGAAAAGAGGTGCAAGTCTGAATCGGAGTAGCGATATTCCCAGAACATGGAGGTTGAAAGACAGAGATATTTTTGAGTAAAATGGAATCCCACTGACCAGTGGGATGTCAGGAGTGAGGGATAAAAGGAGATGGATTTCCAGGCCAGGAGAGCAGCTGAGTATTGTACCATGTACTGAGCCCGACACTGGGGAAAGCACAGTTTTTACTAGGAGGCCGTGGGAAGGAGATAAAGATTGGATTAATTCTCCACAACTCTGGAGCTCCACCCATGTATCTGGCCTGGTGGGGTTAATGATTTGGACACCACTGCAATGATTTTTACCTTTACTGCCAACCCGCTGAGACCCGCCACCACAGAACCCCAGAGACATTTGTATTAGGGACAGTTTCTGTGCTTGGTCCATGCAGGTGGTTGTTAGACACTGGCATCCTTAATTTATAACTAGCCACCTGTTTCTTTTCAAATACTTTGGTCATAGACCTGTGCACACACCCACACAGCAGCCTCTGTGTGAAGCCCCACACGTGCAACGGCGACAGGCGGGCAGAACCATGAATTCTGCCAGCCACAAAAAGTTCTTTTCTAAAATCCCTGTAGAGCTAGTCTGGACTCTAAAGTCTGAGCACACGTTCTTTTTTTCTTCAGCTTTCTTCTATGCAGTAGCATCAGGAAGAGGAGGCAAAGCCCAAAGCCAACATGGGAGGAAAATGCTTCGTATCTTCATAATCATGAAATCAATACCTCTGCAGCCTTTCCTACCACCTCACTCTGCAAAATTCCAGCAAAAGCTCTATAACCAGAAAAATGCAAATTAAGGCAATAATGAGATACTATCATTCACCTATTAAATTACTTAAGGTTTTTAAAAAATCCATAAGATATAAAGTTGGTTAGTGGTATAATGAAATGGATACTTTCTAGAAAACAATTTAGTAATGAGTATCAGTGATTTAAGATATACTCTGTGACCCAGTAATTCCATTTCTGGAAATCTATTTTAAGAAAATAATCATTGATTTGACCACAGGCTTATGTACAAAAATATTCATTATAGTATTCAACAATGGGGATGGTTAAATAAATTATACATATATCCACATGCAGACATTAAAAATCAGGATTTCAAAGAATTCTTAACCACAGGAAGAAGTGCTCATTCTATATAAGATAGGTGAAAAAAAAACCCAGTAGTGAGCATAGGGAAAAAAAGAGAGAGAGAAAAGCAAATCAAGAAACAAGCTCTTAACTATAGAAAGCAAAATTAATGGTTACCAGAGGGGAGGTAGGTGGGGGGATGGGTGAAATAGATGATGGGGATTATGGAGTGCACTTCTGATGAGCACAGAGTGCTCTATGGAAGTGCTGAATCATGATATTGTACACCTGAAACTAATAGAACACTGCATGTTAACTAACTGGAATTTAAATAAAAATAAAACAAAAAACATAAAACAAAAAAACCCACCTAAAAACCAGGATACAAAATTATACAAACAGCATGTTAGACATTTTTGAAAAAGAAAAAAGAAAAGATGGAAGAACCTCAAAACAGTGCTTATTGCTAAATGGTGAAATTGTTCAGTCTTTAAAAATTTTTTTTGCCTCTTCCAAATGTTTTATAACCTTTAACATTACTATTGTTTGCAAAATAGAAACGATAGCTAAAAATTAATCTAAAGTAAATGAGCCAAAAGAAAATGGGTAAAGTCTGATTAGAAATATCAGATGTGATTTATATTATCAATTGTTCAAAGTCCTCACTATAAGGGATCTGGGTAGCTCAGTCAGTTAAGCATCCGACTTCAGCTCAGGTCATGATCTCACAGTTCATGAGTTTGAGCCCCATGTCAGGCTCTGTACTGACAGCTCAGAGCCTAAAGCCTGCTTCAGATTCTGTGTCTCCCTCTCTCTCTCTGCCCTCCCCTGCTTGCATTACGTCTCTCTCAAAACTAAATAAATATTTTAAAAAATTCAAAGTCCTTACTATAAAAAGGCAAGAAATAATGCAATATATGAGAATTTACACATCTTTTTATTGCCCAGCAAAAGTTGAAGAAAGACAACTCACTTGTTAATACTGGTATCCCCCACTTTGTGAAAGTTTGCATAATGCCACTTGGCTTTTATGAAACACCTACAATTTGTACCTGTTTTCACTAACTGAAATAAATCTGAAGACGATTTTCACTTTTGCGAAAAAAGGTAAAGAGCAAAAATAGCGCTCAGTGTTTGTTTTGCAGCAAGCCGTGGCAGAGGCAGAATGCACCCCAAGCAGTGACAGTGGCACCCCAAGCTCCTTCCCCAGGACTACAGTCAGCATCACAGCATCAAACTGTCAGAGCTCTGAACTGTATTGGTCCAGCCTCTGTGCTTTATCTCCATTTGTTTTGTGCATCTGCCAGCAAATTAGAAAATACTAACACAGAAGTTATTTTTTGGGGTTTGGAAGGGCTCAAAATATTTTCATGTATCCAACTTAATCCAACTAGTTGCATACTCACCTGAATCATTTTAGTGTGGACCCCCTGACCCATTTTGATTCCACTATGAGTCATCAGCACAGACCCATCCAGGTAAATGGGAACCAGGACAGCAGCCTAACCAAAAGAGATGAAAATGGTTTCCATGTTGTTTTTGAGTGACGTTGTCATATTTCCTGTCAATTAAAACATTTTCCCTGGATAATGTATTGAATTGTTGTATCACTACACTGTACTACTACAACTAATAAAACACTGTATGTTAACTATACTGGAATTAAAATTAAAAACATGTAACAAACTGTTCGAAGCCCGAAGACATACAGAACAGGCCATGGGCAGAATGTGACCCACTCTGTAGTTTGCCAACCTTTACTTTAATAGTTTAATGTTAAATGATAACCAAATATTAGCATAGAAATTGTCCTCAAAAACCAAGTGTGTGCTTCACTGTCAGTCTATTCTAGAAGGTATTAAAATGTACCAAATGAAAATAAATACATAAATAAAACAAAACATTTTCCCTGGAAATGATCCCCTCCTTTCCATATCCTGCCAAAATATGCACACTTTCCCCCTGCCCTGAGAGCACTAAGTAGAGCCAGGGCAATGCTGTGGCAAGTGCTCTCTCATGATCACTCCACAAGAGGGCAGACTGTCACGGCTTTGAGGCCGGGGGAGGACTGTATTCCTTAAGCTACTATTTCTTCATGAGGACATTTGAGCATATTGGTACCTTTAAGGATCTCCCTAATTCAGAGTGGAACAACAATCTAGGTTTGGGGGTTTTTGTGGGGAGGGAGGTAGTTTTAAAATGCCAAGTTCTGTGTAGATAGGTTGAGGCAGGGGAGAATTGTTTATATGAACATATGTTCCCATAGTTGTAGGTATGATATAGAGAAGCAAAACCCAAAATCCAAATAAGATAGGATAGACAGACGTAGTTTGCCACAAAATGAGCTAAGCTCACTCCAAATTATTCTGGCGCAGAATTATAGAGCTTTAGTTGGAAGAGAACTTGGAAGTAATCTTATCTAAGTGTACAGTTTCCCACAAGGATCCAGAAAGAAGCAAACTGCTAACACAGAATTAAAGGCTGCTGTAATCAGAAACATCCAGACTCCAGCTAAACATGTTTTATAATCAACAAGAATGTGCCTTACAATTTTGTTCATGCTAAAATAAGGGGTATAAAGATATCCCAGGAGGCTGCAGAAAACAAGGCTGGTCTTTTTACTTTGAGTTTCTAGTATAAGAGCAGTATTAACACACACAGTCCTAGAGGAAATGCTTCCAGTGGTTCCATTGTAGTTTAAGAAGCCCTGCAAGACATCTTTGTAGCTGCTCAACTGGGAGATGCCAGCCTCACAGGCGTGGTCTGGGCCAGCAAGGGGTGACTATAAAGCTCTGTCAGCTAGGTTTCTTAATATCTAAGCTTCTAGGCAGAGTGGCATAATAATCTAGGATTTATAAAGGCATGATCTTCAGGAAATTCTGGTAACAAGTTAATTTGTATACAATGAAGATAAAATTTTAATAAACCTTCACTACTCAGATTACTTATAAACAACCCTGGTCATAAGTGAAAGTCAATGGAATCACATGTCAATCACCAGATAAACTCAAGGAATGAACTACAGATGGATGCTCTGACCACCAGAAAGACCTTCATTGCCACTGGTGGGCCATGAGCCACACTTGGAGTACTGCCTCTTTATTGATATCCAAAGATTTACATTATTCCAGTGAATGACTAACAGAAGGTTCTATCATTCTAAATAAGATACTGACAGTGAAAATGGGCTCTACTTACCTGGGTCAGCAGGTGTAAACTAGGAATGTTTTGGTCAAATAGGGACATAGGGATACCCTTTCTCAGCCCAAGGGAGAATCAGAACCTTGAGGAAAGCATTGTTGCCATGATAATCATGCCCAAGAGCCACTGTTTGTTCACACATCACTCCTGGAAATACCATCTTGTCATTCTGGCCATTTGTTCTCAAAATAATAAAGCTAAGGAGTGGCATCCCCTGCAGAGAGCCTAGTGCTGGCTGCCCTGGTTGCTCATCAGATGCCAGGTGATGGCAGCTGTAAGGGCTGCTCCTGGCCTGAACTCTATGACACTTCAGTGTCGTCTGCTAGAACATGAGCCCCCTGAAAGGAAGGACCATGTCCTAAGGCATCCCTTGGGATGTAACATAGTATCTCACACATTGTAAGTGCCCAATATAAGTTTGATAAATGAATTTATAACAGCATAGTGATTTGATCTGTTTCTGAAGCTTTTAAAGTCTGTATTTGGCCTCCTTGGCTCTGCAAGCAATTCAGAAGTTGCTTATGGCAATTTGTACTTGGCACATGTGATTGAGCTACAATTACAGTGGATTGTGCATTTCCTCCATTGTGTGACCCTACTGGCAACAGTACCCTGCCTGCGTGTCCAGGGAAGCATTTCTTTCAGAGACTGCTGAGTAATTTGTTCCATGTGCTGCTGCAATCCCCTTGGGTCATTTAAAATGTCAAATTTGGTTCAGTTAAGTGGCACCACCGGATGGTTCATTGTTATCGCCACAAAGGAAAATTCTGCAAAGCTTCATCTATGAAATCGGCACAACTGGAGCATTAGAACAGATGGTTCTCCAATATAAATTGGGGGCTGAGTCTGTGAAATTTAAATCATCAAGCAATGACTGCTGGTATTGGCGAGAAGTTTGCTTTGGTTCCAGATTCCCAAAATGTCTCAGTCATTCAAGCACTTGAGTTTCTACTCTGTGTTGGGGTACTGGGGATGTGGAGGTTAATTAGATATTGTCTGTTCTTCTGTGTTCACAGGCTAGTAATTAAATATACCACAGGGGAGGTATGTTTGACACCCTCAGCTGTTGGGAGCACAGCGGCTGCCTCTGCTCAGGGAGACAGCACGGAATGATAAAGACACATGACAAGACAGTCTTCAAGTCCAATCCTTATTCACAATGGCTAAA
Source organism: Herpailurus yagouaroundi (assembly GCF_014898765.1). NCBI lineage: Eukaryota > Metazoa > Chordata > Mammalia > Carnivora > Felidae > Herpailurus > Herpailurus yagouaroundi. The sequence continues at coordinate 79,400,302 of NW_024412395.1, read as the reverse complement.
CGTCCTTGGGCAAGAGACTGAACTTCTATGGGCTTTAGTTTCTTCTTCTATAAAATAGAATCATACCTGGGGCGCCTGGGTGGCGCAGTCGGTTAAGCGTCCGACTTCAGCCAGGTCACAATCTCGCGGTCTGTGAGTTCGAGCCCCGCGTCAGGCTCTGGGCTGATGGCTCGGAGCCTGGAGCCTGTTTCCGATTCTGTGTCTCCCTCTCTCTCTGCCCCTCCCCTGTTCATGCTCTGTCTCTCTCTGTCCCAAAAATAAATAAAAAAACGTTGAAAAAAAATTAAAAAAAATAGAATCATACCTACTCAACAAAGATGAGATATGGGTTAAATGAAGTGGGCAATACAAATTCCCCAGCCTTGGGCCTTATAGGTAGAAGGTGCTCAAACACCATTTCTAGTTCCCTTCTCAGAACAGTCTTTCAGCATATGGCTTCCAGGAAGCAGCTTGCCCGATCTCAAACTCCTCAATTAGGCCCTAAACAAATGTTTTCAGCATGGAAACTGGTTTCCAGGAAAAGATGGGTAGGATTGGTGTGCGCATTGGGGGAAGCTCCTCAGGAGACTTCGAGAATGAGACTTTGTACTGCTTGCTGGATGTTGTCTAGTTTCCTCCCTGTTGAGCTGAATCCTACCTCAGTTCCCACCAAAAGGTGCCGTGGAGAGACATCTGAGAGGACACTGCTTCTGGAGCCTCTCAGATCTGAGTTTCCAGCCCTGGTCCCATGTGTCTCCAGATGTGGGACTTCAGGCAAGTTATTAGATAAAATCTCAAAGAACTTATAGCATAGTAGGTAACTATGATATGATAGCTCAGTACCTATCATTATTTTTTATCTACTTTTAAAGAAATTTCCGATAAGGGAAATGGAACAGGTCTGGTCTACTGCGGATATGAGATATTAAGTAATGGCAACAGTTAAGTAGAAACAGGCTGCCATTTCTACCACAGCTTCCTGCCCTGGGATTGCTGGAAGATCTGTAAACAATAGGGACTGTTTCCCCAGTGATCCTGGCCAGTCCGCTCAGGGACAGATGGACCAGACTGATCCCTCTGTTAACTGCTGGCTAATCAGTTTACTCCCAAACCTTGAACCAACATCCACTGTTCACTAACCCTTTTCTAACGGTAGTTTTCCCCTCTCCCCTCCTGCTGAATAATCTTGGTTTTGCCTTTATTCCTCAACCACAGTCTCTTGATGGTCTCCCTCAACTGGGTAAACTGTGTGCAGATGACTAAATGGCTCTGTGTTGTTTTTGCTATCATAAAAAGGCATGGAATGCGAAGGCTGCAAAAAGATCACCGCTTGTATTGTTATGATTCTCCCTGAGCTACCACCTGTCTATAACCAAATTGCATGAAAACATTCTAATATTATACCAAAGCTGAGCCAGGATGGTTAGGTGAAAGGATGGGTATAGGAATCAGGGAAGAACTTTCTTGCCCATTTTTTTCTGACCTCCTCTGCTCTCTTAACACACAGCATACGTACTAGTGTTCCTCACAGCCCCACCCCCTTTTATCTCTACTCTGTCATCACTCAAAGCACCTGCCATTTCGTTTTCATAGCTCAGCCAAAGGTGTGAATTCTGCAAAGGGGAGTGACAACAGTTTTGAGGGCTCTGCCATCTTCTTCACACATATATATGCATATATAAGAATGCAGACAACAGGGGTCCCAAATCACTGCTGTACAGTGAGCGAGAATAGAGCAGACCACCAGCTATTCAGGTAAGTTGCATTCAAGAATGAGTGGGTAGAAGCAGGGATTTGGCAAACAAACAGGGAATTTATTTAATCAATTGAAACTACAAGAGCAGATATCCAATCCTCCCCTTGACATAACTCTTAGCAGGTAAGAAATGAACAAACTTTTTTTTAATGTTTATTTTGAGAGAGAGAGAAAGCGCGTGTGAGCAGGGGAGGGGCAGAAAGAGTGAGAGAGTGAGAGAGTGAGAGGGTGAGAGAGAGAGAGAGAGAGAGAGAGAAAATGAGAGAGAGGGAATCCCAAGCAGGCTCCATGCTTCATACCACAAACTATGAAATCATCACTTGAGCTGAAATCAAAAGTTGGACACTTCACTGAGCCACCAGGCACCCCAGAAGTGAACAAACTTCTAAAATTGTGTTTTGAAAAAATTATTTAAATGATTTACTTTTCTGACTTTAGTTTACCCCACCCACTAAAAGGGAAGGTGCACCCAAATGCCTTGCAGCTTGCAGTTTCTATTTCATGGTCCAGAAACACAGAAACATAGAGTAGCTGGAGTCTTGGCATTCATCTGACCCACTGTCTTACTTTATACTAGAGTGATCTGGGCTCAGAGCGAGTTGACTCAGTTGCTTAATGCCACAGCCAAAAGAAGGCACTAGGTCTCCTGACTTCCCAACAAGAATGCTTGTTACTAACCCTGGGGAATCCTGCAAAGGAGCCTTTATCTTCTCTGGAGAAAAGCTGGCTTGACTAAGCACAACTTTGGTGAAGGTTAACAAACAGGCATTGCAACCACATGGCTAATCTAACTTAATAGAAAGCTTCCCCAACACCTTTTGATTTGTCTGTTTGGAGAACTGACCTGACCAGCAGCGACTGAGCCAAAGCTGACAGAAAACTTCAGGGGGACCACAGCCAGCCCTTTTTTCTTCCAATAAGTCTCTGAATTGAATTTTTCCATGCCTTCTTTCCTCAGAGAGAAGGAAGACACGGACATACATTCTTTCCAACACTGAATCAGGGCCTTGGCATTAATCTCTTGTTTGATCAATTTCCTGTACATGTTCATCATTCGGACCTATAAAAGAAAAGGAGATTAAAATAGGGCAACAGACAGTCTCTTCCATTCACTGTCATCCTAGTCAAGCTCTACTCATCCCATCAGGCTCAAACTGAGTTCCTCTTACTCCTTTTTGAAGCCCTTCCCCGCACATAATTTCTCCTCTATTTGGAGATTCTCTCAAATATGTTAGCACTTACATGCCTTCTATGCTGCTCTGGTGTGAGTTCAAAGGAAGGTATCCTTTCCTTATATAACTCAGTACAGTCCAAGTACACAGGAGACTCCTAATTCTAGTTGCACTTGTGAATATCTGTTGAAAGGTAATCCTGATTTTAACTTCCAGGACATGATCTACACAACTTGAATTATTCATATGCTGTCACAAGACCACTCATTTCCAAAAAGGAAAGTACGAAAGCTTGTTTATACATAACCAATAACTAAGATGAAGAACAAATTAAGATTCTATCTCAGGATGTCTGAGCCAAGAGTAGAATTCTTTCTACATTCTCAGAATCAGTGACTAATGCCCCTGGCAGAGAACAAAAAATGCCAAGTACATCATATTCTCAGTTGAGAAAACTCTCAGCTGTTCTTGCCAGTGACCTCCCAAGCTGACAGGTGCCATTACAGACATACACTCTCCCGACACCCCTAAAGAAGTTCCCATATCATTATAAGAGAAATGTTAGAAATTAGTAAGCTGTACCATTTTGGGGGAGGCAGTATTTTTAAGGGTGGCTGTTCTCTCCTCCAACTTCCCCAAGGATGGAGGGAGATCATTATCTAATGCCACCAGTGCAACAGAACATCTGGGAGGGAGGCTGTGATGAGATGGCCAGAAGGGAAGGGCAGGGACCCCCACAAGTTCAAGAAACATAAAGAAACTGGCTCCTGTCTATGGCCACAGATTCTACTATTGAATAGAAAGTCAGATGAACTTGGGGATGGGGCTTTCCAAGGTTTGTGGCAGCATGGGGCAAAGAGGCATCAGGAAATGCCACATGAGGTGCCAGCTGAGGGTCAGTTGTTGATTTAACGAACTCTCACAGGGAACTATTGATTTCTGAGAGAGCTAGCAGAAATGGAACCCTCAGAAACATACTTGAAAAGTGGCTACATCTAAGCAAAGAAAGGATGAGAGCTTGCTGGGAAGAGGCTGTCTCCTCTGGTCCTCCCTTCCCTCTCTGCCCCAACAGCACAGCAGAAGGCACAGAACAGGGAAGGGGTAAAAGAAAGCACACTGTATCTCCCCAGTCTAATTCCGCTCCAGGATTCTGAGTGGAAGAGGCAGAGGGAAGGGAACAGAAACTGGGACCCAGACTTTAAAAACGGAAAGGAAACCATTTTAGTAACTGAATGACTAAAACTTCATGACACATGCCGGGGATGTTAAAGGAAGTAGGAAAAAGAAGGGTTTGACAGGACTTGTTGGCAGCGGTAATGTCCTCAACCAAAGGAGACTGCTCACTGAATGAGCTGGAATCCAAAGCTCCCTCCTCAATATCCTCTGTCTCCAGGATTTTTAGGAAAGAGCCTGAGAAAGACAAGGATCACTGAACTTTGGAGTCCTGGCTCTGTCTTAAGTAGTTAGCTGTGTTACTTCCGGCAAATCACTTAGCCCCTCTGAATCTCAAACTCCTCAACCTGAATGACACCCAATTGTTCTCCTTGCTCTGGAGCTTGAGGTCTTGTGGAAGAGAGACTAGGTAGCATTACCTTCTCAGGAGCCAAACCACAGCTGGCTGCAGCTTCAGTGATCCAAGACTCACTGATCAGCTGCGCCTGAGGAAAGCCAAAGCCACGCAGAAGTGTGTTGGATGGAAGGCTGGTTATGCTTTAGAGCTAATGCATTTTTTTTTTTTTAGGTTTCAGACATTTGTCAAAGACACTGAAGCATTCATAGGCTTTAAATACTGGGTCTACAGAATGTAATGAATAAAATATCCTGGAAAACATGAAAAAAGTGTTTTGGTATTTGGCCTAGTGCATTGGTTCTCAACCAGAGGCAATTTTGTCCTCTCTCTTCCCTGGTAACCTCTAGAGATACTTTTGGTTGTTAACACCGGAGGGCAGCTGTGCCACTGACATCTAGTGGGTAGAGGCCAAGAATACTGCTTAAGATACCACAATGCACAGGACAGCCCCACAACAAAGAATTATCCCGTCCAGAATATCAATAGAGCTGTGGTTGAGGTCTAATGCTTGCATTTGGGAAAATAAATCTAAGTATGGGAAAGATGCATATAATACACAGACACAGATTTAGCAACTCTGGACTTATTCTGGGGGTGCCAGTAAGTAATATATGGCTATCCCTGGAATGTGGGTCTTTATTTATTTATTAAAATATTCCTTAACTATTAAACATTTTCTGAATTATATAATTTTATCTAAGACTTTCCAGAATGTAAACTTGCTTCTTAAAGCACTTACAAATAATAATCCATCCAGGGAGGCACCTCCATTGCTATAATACTCCATATCCAGGGCCAACATTCTGCCAACATTCATGAAGCCAGCCTAGGAAAAGAGAACTGACTTTTTAAAAAAATGCTTTAATGTTTTTATTTATTTTTGAGACAGAGACAGAACACGAGCAGGGGAGGGGCAGAGAGAGAGGGAGACACAGAATCTGAAGCAGGCTCCAGGCTCTGAGTTGTCAGCACAGAGCCCGACACAGGGCTCAAACTCATGGAGTGTGAGATCATGACCTAAGCTGAAGTCGGACACTCAACTGACTGAGCCACCCAGGCTCCCCATAAGAGAAAACTGACCTTTAATACTAGTGTTGGGGACCATGTTTCTCTATATTTTATTTTGTCACTTGTGAATCCTTACATAGATAAAAAATTTCACGACACTGGGTTTGGCAATGATTTCTTGGATATGACACCAAAAGCACAGGCAACAAAAGAAAAAAAAAATAAATCAGACTACATCAAAATTTAAAACTTCCATGTATCAAAGGACACAATCAATAGAGTGAAAAGGCAGACCAGAGAATGGGAGAAAAATTTTCAAATCATATATCTAATAAAGCATTAATATCCAGCATGTATATGAATTCCTACAACTCAACAACAATACAAAAACTTGATTAAAAAGTGGGTAAAGGATTTGAAGAAACATTTCTCCAAATATTCAAATATCCAATAAGCACATGAAATGATGCTCAACATCACTAGTCTTTAGGGAAATGCAAATCAAAATCATAAGATACCACCTCACATCCAGTAGAACGGCTACTATAAAAAAAACCAACAACAACCAACCAACCAGTAACAGAAAGTAGTAAGTGTAGGTGAGTATATGGTGAAATTGGAACCATTGTGCATTGCTGGTGGGAATGTGAAGGAGTGAAGCTGCTGTGGAAAACAGTATGGCAGTTCTCAAATAATTAAACATAGAAATATAATATGATGCAGCAATCCCATTTTTGGGTATTTAATCAAAAGCATAGAAAGCACAGTCTTTTATATTTTTTTATTTTTATTTTTAACGTTTATTCATTTTCGAGAGACAGAGACAGAGCGCAAGCAGGGGAAGGGCAAAGAGAGAGGGAAGCATCATAATCTGAAGCAGGCTCTGAGCTGTCAGCACAGAGCCCAACACAGGGCTCGAACCCACAGACCATGAGATCATGGTCTGAAGTCAGACCCTTAACTAACTGAGCCACCCAGGTGCCTTGAAAGCCCGGTCTTGAAGAGCTATTTGTACATCTATGTTCATAGCAACATTAGTCACACACAATAGCCAAGGTGTGGAAGCAATCCAAGTGTCCATCAATGGATGAATGGATAAATAAAATGTGACACATACAATAGAATATTATTCAGCCTTAAAAAGACAGGAAATTCTAATACATGCTATAATATGGATGAACTTTGAGGAGATTATGTTAAGTGAAACAAGCCAGTCACAAAAGGATAAATACTGTTTGATTCCATTTCTATCAGGTACCTAGTGTAGTCAAATTCCTAGCAAGTAGGATGGTGGTTTCTACGGGGCCACTGGGGGAGGAAGAAATGGGGACATCTTGCTTAGTGGGTGCCGAGTTTCAGTTTTACAAGATGAAAAGAATTCCAGAGATGGCTGGCAGTGATGGTTGCACAACAAAGTGAATATACTTAATGACACTGACCTGTACACTTAAACATGGCTAAGATAGCAAATTGTATGTTGTATATATTTTGCTACAACTAAAAATAATAATAAAGGAAAAAAAGAAGGGTAGAGAAAGATACAAAAGCAAAACAAAGACTCCTCCTATGCAATTCATGACTACTGTTCAACCAGTCCTTTTCTTTCCTCCTAATGCGAGTCAACTGCATACTTCTTAACCTCCTATTCTTGCCCCAACTCCTTGAATTCTGGCTCCACATTTCTACCTGAACCTTCTCCCCTGAAGCCACCTAACCTAATCTCCAAATCTGGTGACCTGCTCATAATGGATTCAGCACATGTTTCTCAGAGGGTCCAATTCGACAAAAACTCTCAGCAGCATTTAGTGCTGCTGGAGGTCTTTTACATAAAAATCTTTGCTATTAATATGTACCCAGGTGTGCCTGGGTGTCCGACTTTTGATTTCTGTTCAGGTCATGATCTCATGGTTTGTGAGTTTGAGCCCTTCATCAGGCTCCACTCCTTCAGCTTGGGATTGTCTCTCTCCCTGTCTCTGTGCCCCTCCCCTGTTCATGTGCTCTCTCTTTCTCTCTCTTAAAAATAAATAAACATTAAAAAAAACCTACATGTCCAATATCCCTGCTTTCTATCTGCATTCTGCTTCAATATCTCTGAACTTATTAGAGTTCACTTTGTGATTTCTGTTGAAAAGAACCAAATTCAAACCGAAGTAGTAGTCAAGGGCAAAGTCTATGAATTCCAGCAGTTTAATTTTGGGTCCCGGCTCTGCCACTTAACTAGCCCTGTGATGCTAGCTAGGCTAGCTATAGAATCTATCTGTGAAATGGCAATAAATAAGGTAATGCATGGAAAAATTATAGGTGAGTGACTGAAACACAGCAAATGTTCTAAATACAAATTATTAATATTACTATTATAGGCGTTATTGATATCATCTCCTGTCCTCACTCTATATTAGAAAACATTATTTTCTCATAATTATCATCACCACTATGCTTTTGGCCTCTATAACTATAACCAGCCCGTTTCATAAAGTTCCATATTGGTGCAGGACATTTGTACTTAAATGTTCTGTATTTATATGAACAAGCTCATCATTGTTCCTCCAGATTGGTTCCTCCTTCCAACCTCGCTTTTTCTGCTAGAAACTTCTGAGTCACGTTTGTGGTTTTATTCTCCCCTGTATTTTGCCAAGTTCGTCACCAACTCCTATTTTATTTTATACTACAGTGGCTCCTGGACTCACTTCTTCTACATCTTACTATCACAGCTCAGACCCCCAACTACTTCATGTCTGAACGCATCAGCTGCCTTCTGATGGTCAGTCTGCCTCCATCCTCTCTCCTCCCCAGGCCATCCTGCCCACTGCTATCCTATTACCCTCCCCAATGCACCTATGTTTGGTTATGACACGACTGATCAAAGATCTACGCCGTCTTACTCCTTCTTAGAAGATCAAGTTTCAACTTGAAACTCTAGGCTCCTCTCTGTCTGGCATCACTTAACCTAACCAATCTTATTTTCCACTACTTTTCAGTAATCATCGTGTGTTCTAATTCCCCCCTCTCCTCATGGCCACCCGTATCAATCATGCTATGTTTATCCTACCTCTGCATTTTTGCTTTTGCTATTCCCATCACCCATATGCCTTCTTTCTGCCCATCTATTCTTTTTAAATTATTTTTTAATAGATTTTTTTAAGTGTATTTATTTGAGACAGAGTGAGTGAGCATGGAAGGGGCAGAGAGAGGAGAGAGAGAAAATCCCAAGCAGGCTCCATGTTGTCAGCACAGAGCCCAGGGTAGGGCTCAAACTCACGAACCATAACATCATGATATGAGCCAAGGTGGATGCTTAACTGACTGAGCCACCCAGGCACCCCTTCTGCCCATCTATTCTTGAAGGCCATTTATGTTTCACCTTATCTAAGATGCCTCCTGTACATACTGTAACTCATGTTCATCTCTCCTCATAGTTTTACTATGTGTATCTTTTAACCTGAGATTAGTATGTTTTCATAATGACTTCATATGTGTAAGTTTTATTTCCCCCTCAACCTCCAAAATGTAATCTCTGTCAGAACAAAGTTCACTCTAATAAATCGTTGTTAAACGACACCAAATTCAAAATAGAGAGTGTGAGTTGAAATAAATACATCCATTGTCTCCTAAAAATATGTACGTAGGTACACCAGTTGTGGTGGAGATGATGCTGTGTTCAACAAATGCTATTGTCTTTTATCCTGGGCACACAGAATCTGACTACACTGCCCAGCCACCCTTGTAGTTAGGTGGCAAAGTTCTGGCTAATAACATGAATAGAAGCAAGGTCCACACTTACACACCAGGTGCCTAAAACACCTCCCACATAACAGTCCATGTTCTCCATCTCCCCTTGTGTTCTGCCCTCTTCAGAAGACACAGTGGAGGACTTAGAATCCTCTCTGAGTGCTATGAAATAGAACTTTCTGTGATGATAGCAATGTTCTATATCTACATGTTCAATACGGCAGTCACTGGCCACATGTAGTTATTGAGCACTTGAAATATAGCTAATGCCACTGTGGAACTGAATTTTTTGTTTTATTTAATTTAGTTAATTTAAATTTACACTTAAATAGCCATATGAGCCCTGTGACCTCCATATTGGACAATTCAGTCCAAGGGGATGATGGTGGTACTACATTTAAGTCCCTGAATGATTTTTCGGAGCAGAGTCCTCTCCTCTTCTCTTCCCTGTAACCCCTACTGATTATACTGGGCTGTTACTTGACGAAGAAATCACACAATACAGGATTAAGCCCCAGAAGTTTTTAGTTGTTTGTTATGGAAGTTAACCCACTCTGACAAGTTAAATTATTTCTTAGAAAGCAAAAGAATAATTATTTTCTGCTATAGAAATTTTTCTAAGAATTTCTGAGACAATTTTATAAAAATACCCTTGATATCCTGAAAAATGAGGAACCTGTTGGCAAATAATTGCAATTTCACAGAACCCTATTGGGAATTATCCTATTTTTAAAGTATGTGGAAGTAGTACAGATATCAGATCTACTTTAATAGATGTATATATACTTACGTATTTTCCAGTTACTCTTCTGTACCAGCCAATACCAGTTAGTGTTTTTTTACATACTGAAAAGTACATAGCTCAAAGCACATCTTTGAGCAAAGCAGATGTGAACCAGCTAGTAATCATTCAGCACAAGGAATGGGAAGTTAAATAGAAGCACGGTTTGTTGATTTGCTCACTGTTAGTCCCCATGAGAGAGCAGCCAAGTGCTACCCTTTGCAATTATGCCATATTATCTTTATAACATAAATATTTTCCATCCCCGCTTTTCTTCTACTCACTTTGTACTTTCCAAGGTAAGGGTGGTGGCCTCCAGTTATTAACATGTCTTCTCGCTCCACAATGAAACTGACAGCACGACCATGTCTAAAGCAGAAAAAAGGAAAGAGTGGTAAACTCTTTACCAAGCAGGTACCATCTGGGGATTATATAACTCTCTGTGAGAGCTGGAGTGACATCCACACACATTACAGAACAATAGAACTACTGAACCCAGGCTGTCCTGATCTCAGGCATACACTGTGGCCTCCCCTTGGGTCAGCGCACAATGCCTGGCGTTCATTACTTATATGGGGAGAGTCTTGGGTGCCAGAGGCTTTAGGGTTTTGCTTGGGAGTATTTCCCGTGGTTATCACAATGGAAATCTGCTATAGGCAAGCCGTCCCAAGCCACATTATAGGCTGGTAACAAATGGAGGAACTAGGGTGATGTCTGATTACCAAGTGCTCTCTGAAAGGACGGGTTGGGAATCAAGGTCCTTTTGCTTCATGGGATACAAGAACTGACTCATACTATTCAGCAAAGAAATTAAGCCTTCTACATGTGCCTGCTCCAAAGACTATTTCCTATGGTAATGTTTTGAGATCTTTAAAGGAAATGGTAATATAAATAAAGGTAAGCATAACAAAAGCAAAGTCTTCATTTAAATCAAGAAAATATATGTATAAGTACATATATTTATATATTTAATATATATCATATGTAATATACAAACTATTATAGAGAAACATATGTAAAAGATCATAAATATGTATATATATAGTGCATATTTAATACATATATAAAAGATTGAACTTTTTTCAAAAGGTTAAATTGATCTATATATATATACAGGTGCTAAGGACAAGTAACCACCATCCATTTAGGACTTGTTTTTGTCTATTCCTCAGGTATTTTTACTCTGGCTTTCATTCTTTTCAGTAACTGATTCTCATTTCAGTTCCTAGTATCTGGTATGACAATATAAGATTAAAAAGTTGTAATAAGCTGGCAGCTGTATGTATTTGTGTATTATTTGTGATTTTAAATAATCTTGACCCAAATTCTTCCTCCTTAACCCCAACATTGAGAATGTACAGCATGACTTCCTTTTATTTTTTGTCTATTTAGCAGATTTTTTCCACTTACTTGTTGGCAACAAATGTGGTGATGGCTGCCATGATGCCGGTTTTATTGGTCTTCCCCTCAAACATCCTACCACCACGCTTTGCATGACACACGACCTTGTTAGCTGGGAGCTTCAAGGTCACAGCAACTATGTCCCGTGAATGATAACAGTTCCTTTTAATCTGATCCACCTGCAGCAAGGGAGACGGGTAGCCTTAACATGTTTTGATTCCAAAATGTTGCACACATTACAGAAACTGTGTGGTTACACTAAATAACGGGATAATTTCCAATAACCTAAGCATACATCCACAACTGATCTCAGTAGTATTTAGCTATCATTAAGTAGTCCCTTCAATAGAAATGTGATATTTTTGTGTCAATAAATTTTTTTAATTTTATTTTTAATTTCTAAAAATTTACATCCAAATTAGTTAGCATATAGTGCAACAATGATTTCAGGAGACGATTCCTTAGTGCCCCTTACCCATTTAGCCCATCCCCCTTCCAACAACCCCTCCTGTAACCCTCAGTTTGTTCTCCATATTTACGAGTCTCTTCTGTTTTGTCCCCCTCCCTGTTTTTATATTATTTTTGTTTCCCTTCCCTTATGTTCATCCGTTTTGTCTCTTAAAGTCCTCATATGAGTGAAGTCATATGATTTTTGTCCTTCTCTGACTAATTTCACTTAGCATAATACCCTCCAGTTCCATCCACATAGTTGCAAATGGCAAAATTTAATTCTTTTTGATTGCCGAGTAATACTCCATTGTATATATATCCCACGTCTTCTTTATCCATTCATCCATCCATGGACATTTGGGCTCTTTCCATACTTTGGCTATTGTTGATAGTGCTGCTATAAACATGGAGGTGCATGTGTCCTTTCTAAACAGCACACCTCTATCCCGTGGATAAATGCCTAGTAGTGCAATTGCTGGGTCATAGGGTAGTTCTATTTTTAGTTTTTTGAGGAACCTTCATACTGTTTTCAAGAGCGGCTGCACCAGCTTGCATTCCTACCAGCAGTGCGAAAGGGTTCCCCTTTCTCCGCATCCTCGCCAACATCTGTTGTTGCCTGACTTGTTAATGTTGGCCATTCTGACTGGTGTGAGGTGGTATATTACCGTGGTTTTGATTTGTATTGCCCTGATGATGAGTGATGTTGAGCATTTTTTCATGTGTTGGTTGGCCATCTGGATGTCTTCTTTGGAGAAGGGTCTATTCATGTCGTTTGCCCATTTCTTCACTGGATTATTTGTTTTTGGGGTGTTGAGTTTGATCAGTTCTTTATAGATTTTGGATACTAACCCTTTATCTGACATGTCGTTTGCAAATATCTTCTCCCATTCTATCAGTTGCCTTTTAGTTTTGCTGGTTGTTTCTTTCTCTGGGCAGAAGCTTTTTATTTTGATGAGTTCATTTTTGCTTTTGTTTCCCTTGCCTCCAGAGACGTGTTGAGTAAGAAGTTGCTGCGGCCAAGATCAAAGAGGCTTTTGCCTGCTTTCTCCTCAAGGATTTTAATGGCTTCCTGTCTTACATTTAGGTCTTTCATCCATTTTGAGTTTATTTTTGTGTATGGTGTAAGAAAGTGGTCCAGGTTCATTCTTCTGCATGTCGTTGTCCAGTTCTCCCAGCACCACTTGCTGAAGAGGCTGTCTTTATTCCATTGGATATTCTTTCCTGCTTTGTCAAAGATTAGTTGGCCATACGTTTGTGGGTCCATTTCTGGGTTCTCTATTCTCTCCCATTGATCTGAGTGTCTCTTCTTGTGCCAGTACCATACTGTCTTGATGATTACAGCTTTGTAGTATAGCTTGAAGTCCGGGATTGTGATGCCTCCTGCTTTGGTTTTTTTTTCAAGATTGCTTTGGCTATTTGGGGTCTTTTCTTGTTCCATACAAATTTTAGGATTATTTGTTCTAGCTCTGTGAAAAATGCTGGTGTTATTTTGATAGGGATTGCATTGAATACATGGATTGCTTTGGGGAGTATCGACATTTTAACAATATTTGTTCTTTCTATCCAGGAGCATGGAATCTTTTTCCATTTTTTTTGTGTTGTCTTCAATTTCTTTCATAAGCTTTCTATAGTTTTCAGTGTATAGATTTTTCACCTCTTTGGTTAGATTTATTCCTAGGTATTTTATGGTTTTTGGTGCAACTGTAAATGGGATAGATTCCTTGATTTCTCTTTCTGTTGCTTCATTGTTGGTGAATAGGAATGCAACCAATTTCTGTGCATTGATTTTATAATCCTGCAACTTAGCTGAATTCATGAATCAATGCTAGCAGTTTTTGGTGGAATCTTTTGGGTTTTCCATATAGAGTATCATGTCATCATGCGAAGAGTGAAAGTTTGACCTCCTCCTGGCTGATTTGGATGCCTTTTATTTCTCTGTGTTGTCTGATTGCAGAGGCTAAGACTTCCAATACTATGTTGAATAACAGTGGCAAGAGTGGACATCCCTGTCTTGTTCCTGACCTTAGGGGGAAAGCTCTCAGTTTTTCCCCATGGAGGATGATATTAGCATTGGGTCATTCATATATGGCTTTTATAATCTCAAGGTATGCTCCTTCTATCCCTACTTTCTTCAGGGTTTTTATCAAGAAAGGATGCTGTATTTTGTAAAATGCTTTCTCTGCATCTATTGGGAGGATCATATGGTTCTTGTCCTTTCTTTTATTGATGTGATGAATCACGTTAATTGTTTTGTGGACATTGAACCAGCCCTGCATCACAGCTATAAATCCCATTTGGTCGTGGTGAATAATTTTTTTAATGTATTGTTGGAGCTGGTTGGCTAATATCTTGTTGAGGATTTTTGCATCCATGTTCATCAGGGAAATTGGTCTATAGTTCTTTTTAGTGGGGTCTCTGGTTTTAGAATCAAGTAATGCTGGCTTCATAGAAAGAGTTTGGAACTTTTCCTTCCATTTCTATTTTTTGGAACACCTTCAAGGGAATAGGTGTTCACTCTTCCTTAAATGTTTGGTAGAATTCCCCTGGAAAGCCATCTGGCCCTGGACTCCTGTTTTTTGGCAGATTTTTGATTACTAATTCGATTTCCTTACTGGTTATGGGTCTGTTCAAATTTTCTATTTCTTCCTGTTTCAGTTTTGGTAGTGTATATGTTTCTAGGAATTTGTCCATTTCTTCCATATTACCCATTTTATTGGCATAGAATTGCTCAATATTCTTATTGTTGTTTTTATTTCTGCTGTGTTGGTTGTGATCTCTCCTCTTTCATTCTTGATTTTATTTATTTGGGTCCTTTCCTTTCTCTTCTTGATCAAACTGGCTAGTGGTTTCTCAATTTTGTTAATTCTTTCAAAGAACAAGCTTCTGATCTGTTCTACTGTTTTTTTGGGGTTTTTTTGTTTGTTTGTTTCGATAGCATTAATTTCTGCTCTAATCTTTGTTATTTCCTGTCTTTGGGTTTTATTTTCTGTTCTTTTTCCAGCTCCTTAAGGCGTAAGGTTAGGTTGTGTATCTGAGATCTTTCTTCCTTCTTTAGGAAGGCCTGGATTGCTATATACTTTCCTCTTATGACTGCCTTTTCTGTGTCCCAGAGGTTTTGGGTTGTGGTGTTATCATTTTCATTGACTTCCATATACTTTTTAATTTCTTCTTTAACTTATTGGTTAGCCCATTCATTCTTTAGTAGGATGTTCTTCAGTCTCCAAGTATTTGTTACCTTTCTAAATTTTTTCTTGTGGTTGATTTTGAGTTTCACAGCGTTGTGGTCTGAAAATATGCATGGTATGATCTCGATCTTTTTGTACTTACTTAGGGCTGATTTGTGTCCCAGTATATGGTCTATTCTGGAGAAGGTTCCATGTGCACTGGAGAAGAATGTATATTCTGCTGCTTTAGGATAGAACGTTCTGAATATATCTGTTAAGTATATCTGGTCCAGTGTGTCATTCAAAGCCATTGTTTCCTTGTTGATTTTTTTATTAGATGATCTGTCCATTGCTGTGAGTGGGGTATTGAAGTCTCCTACTATTATGGTATTACTATCGATGAGTTTCTTTATGTTTGTGATTAATTGATTTATATATTTGGGTGTTTTCACATTTGGTGCATAAATGTTTACAATTGTTAGGTCTTCTTGGTGGATAGACCCCTTGATTATGATATAATGCCCTTCTGCATCTCTTGATACAGTCTTTATTTTAAAGTCTAGATTGTCTGATATAAGTATGGCTACTCCGGCTTTCTTTTGTTGATTGTGTCAATAAATTTTTGAAAATTTTCCCCATGAACCATACCCGAAGTATCCTTTACCTACTAAACGCATGGGATAGGTTTCCTGAAGCAGCAAGATTTCATGCCCTTGCAAACCTCTCTCAGCCTGGATCTTTTCCCCACATTCTGCTTTCTCCACTGGACACATTTCTCAACTCCCATTTGAATTACTGCTAAAGTTGGCCAGCGGGTCTTCCCTGGGTGCAGGTCTTGCTCTACCTTGCCATCCTAACGTTTGGAGGTCTTTTAATCGTAACAACTCATGTTTGTATATGAGGAGCCAAGAAGGATGAAGTGATGGGCCCAGTATCACACAGGGAGTGAGGAGCAGACGGGACTGGAGTGGGGCTCACTTGACCCTTCTTAATGTTCTAGCTCCTAAAAGGCCTCTTTCCCCACATTCCCACATGCCCACCTGCTCTGGTAATAACACTGGTGTGTATGACCTACTAAGTCAACCCTTTTGTTTTGTTCCCCTTGCTTTTACCCTGATACTGAAACCAGCCACTCCTAAATGCATCCTTTATTCCAGCTTGGGCAGTCTTTGTGCCATTCCTCCTTTCTTACATGCATGCTGCCTGGTATATAAGACACAGGCAATACATGTTTACAGAAGGAATGAGTGAGTGAGTGGCATTTTATTTTGGTGTAGAATTGCCTAGAATTGGCCTCTCTTTTCACCATCTAGACAAACCTCATTCTCACTGCAAATCCAAACTTAAGACTTCATCTTCATGGACTTTCTGGATGATTCTAGCTCTCAGCAAACACTCTATTCTTTCTACTCTTATTCCTTCTGTGTAAACTCTGACTTAGATGATTTAGTACTCAGTTGCATTCTGTCCAATACCATTTCCTAACTGCTTCATGTGAGTTAGGTACTTATAAGCTTTGGAGGGCAGGCCTTCCTCTTTTCTCTTTTGTATTCTTACCAATGCCAAGAGTATAGCAAAAGAGACCTACTGCCTCCATAACTGGTTCTGGAGTTACAGATCCATAAACAAAAAGCCCAGACTTTCATAATACTCTCTTAAAAGCTTTGAAATGATGCAGTTATTAATACCCAAATGGACAGGGCTGTTAGTACTCCAAATTCTTTCAGTTCCTTAAGACTTTTTTGGGGTCTCTAATTGCTCAGGTGTATTTAGCCAGCAGAAACCTTTAACCACATCCCTTCCACAACGGCCCCATTATTACCTGTATGTATTTGGGAAACCGTAGAAACACAGACATCAATTTCTTGATCCCCTCCTTTGGGAACAACAAGCAGGCTTTGGGATTCCATATAAAAGTGTCCTTAACATCCCATACGTATTTCACCTGTTATAGGAAAGTACACCCGAGTCAAGAAGGCTTTCAGCTAGAACAGGTAGCATTCCCCAGTTGTTATTCCATTATGGAGAAACAGCAGGCTACACAGTTAAGGGCCATAAACAACACTTAGCTTCATTATATCTGCAGATTTAAAGTACGGTTCTATAGGGGTATCTGTTAGGTCTGCCAATACGGCAGGTCACAGAGCCCTAGAAAAAGGTGTGTGACATTCTAGAGTCAGTCAAAATGTGATGGCAAGGAGATTTCTGGTCCAAGATGAGATGGACTAGATGTACTTCTCTTGGTTCTTCGTCCTAAGTACAGCTAACAGCCTTCTTTATTTATATATAAAAGAAATAGAGAAGAAGACTCTAAAATGTAGAGAGAAGAAGGCAGACCCTTAGGAACTCTGGAACCCAAGGAAAGACACATGGTGAGTTCAGTGAGTTCATGTTCTTTGTTGTTGTTATTTGCTTCATATATCACAGAGTTGGTGCCAGAGAAGCCAGCAATCCCAAAATTTCAATATGAAAAGACAGAAAGAAAAGCCTACTTTCTCCAGCCAAAGGACCAAGAGATGGGAAACCTAGCAAGAAAACTTTTATACAATAACCACTCTACTCCAGCAAAACACTACAGAGAAAAAAAAAAACAAAAACAAAAAAAAACGTGGCCCCATCCCTATCTGAAAAAGTTGAATGCAAAATCTAGATATCCACCCTTGTCAGGCTGTAATGGGATGCCCCAAACCCTGTGTTGTGGTGGTGTCGGTGGAAACCATATGAGGAATCAGGACTTCCACCCTTCACCCAGCAATAACAGGGCAACCCCCTTTTTCCTACCAACACAGGGTCAGAGGTGTTCTGTAAAATAGAAGATTCACATAAGATCCAGAGTCTTACAACATAATACTCAAGTGTCCAGAATACAACTGAAAATCATTTATTATACCAAGAACTCAACTTGAATGAGAAAAGACAATCAAGTGATGCCAACACTGAGATGACACAGATGTTGGAATAATCTGACAAGGATTTTAAAGCAGTCGTAATAAAAATGCTTCAGTGAGCATTTACATAAACACTTAAAACAAATGGGAAAATGGAAAATTTCAGCAAAGAAAGAGAAGATATAAAAAGGGCCAAATGGAAATTTTAGAGCTAAGAAATACAACAACCCAAATTTAAGAGGCTCAATGGAAAAGCTCAACAACAGAATAGAGACAACAGAGAAAATAATCAGTGACCAAGAATATAGAATAAAAGAAACTGCCTACCCTGAACATCAGAAAGAAAACAGACTGAAACGATAATGAGCAGAGCTTCAGGAACCTGTATAACTATAATAAAAGATTGAACATTTGGGTCACTGACGTCAAATATTTGAAGAAATAATGGTTGAAAATGTCCTAAACTTGGCAAAAGGCACAAACCTATAGATTCAAGAAGCTGAGTGAATATTTTAAAATATGATAAATCCAAAGAAATCCATGCCGAGATACATCAGAGTCAAACTTCTGAAAAGTAAAAACAAGAAAATATCTTGAAAGCAGACAGAGAAAAACAGTATCTCATCTATAGGAGAAAATACTTCAAAAGGCAGATTTCTCATTAGAGACCATGGAGGCCAGTGGAAATGGTACATCTTTCTTCAACTGCTAAAAGACCTATAAACTCAGAAATCTATACCTAGTGAAAATATTGTTCAAGAATGAAAAAGAAATCAAGACATTCTTAGATGAAGGAAAATTAATTTGTCTTAAACAGACATGTCCTAATAACAGCTAAGAACAGTTTTTGAAGCAGACAAAAATGATTTTAAAAAATTTGTTAATGTTTATTTATTTTTGAGAGAAAGAGACACACAGTGAGAGTGGGGGAGGGACAGAGAGAGAGGGAGACACAGAATCTGAAGCAGGCTCCAGGCTCTGAGCTGTCAGCACGGAGCCCAATGTAGGGCTCGATCTCACAAATGGTGAGGTAAGACCTGAGCTGAAGTTGGACACTTAACTGACTGAGCCACCCAGGTGCCCCAAGAAGTGATTTTTTTTTTTTTTTAAGGAATCTTGGAACATCAGGAAGGAGGGAGAACAATGGAAAGACAACAAATACAGGTAAACACAATTAGCTTTCTTCTCCTCTTGAATTTTATAAATTGCATTTGAAGCAAAATTATAACCTTGCTTTATGTGGTACTCAATGTATAAAGAGGAAATTTCTTAAGACTACTATAAATGAGAGTAAAATGATGTTATGAAATGTAAGATTTTTAGATGTAAACTGATAAAATGTTGCTGCCAGATATAATGTTTCATATATACATATATATACGTAAAATTTACACCTAGAACTACCACCAAGAAAACTAGACAAAAAGGTCAGATATATCAAATTGGAAGATGGGAGAAAAAATTAAACAGAGAAAAAACCAGAATATAATAATGACTAGCCAGAAGTCATTACTTCTGGCAGTAATGACAGACTGCAGAAGGCAGAACTTTAACAAATTAAAAATTTATCCAATAACAGTGATTTGCAAATTGTTTAAGGGAGATTCCCAAGGAAATCTTTTGTATTGGAGTCTGGATTTCCTATCTTACCCCAAATCTAAGTAAAGAAAAAATACATAAAAATGAGATAATGTTTTATTTATAAAACATTAAAGATTAAAATGTCAAAAACTCAAATCTCAATTTTATTTAAACTTTTATCAAAGACTGTACATTGAAAAATCCAGTCAGTGGGCTCAAATTCTTGCAATATTAGAGTTCTGACCTATCCACTCAGAATTTGTTTTGTTAAATACCAACTTCACTTAAAAAATAAAAAGCTAGGGGTGCCTGGGTGGCTCAGTTGGTTAAGCGTCTGACTTTGGCCCAGGTCATGATCTTGCAGTTTGAGAGTTCAAGCCCCTCATCGCTCTCTGCTGTCAGCATGGAGCCTGCTTCAGATCCTCTGTTTCTTTCTCTCTCTCTCCCTCCCGCTTGTGCACTCATGCTCATGCTCTCTGTCTCTCATGTGTGCACTCTCCATTTCGCTCTCTCAAAAATAAAATAAACATTAAAAAAATAAAAAGCTAAAAAGTATTGGACAGAGCTGTTTCTGCTACACCTGTAAAGCAGAAAAGTTTTAGAATACTGTTAACATTCATTGCCCACCCTGCAGCCCTCCTCCCATGGTGCCCTCCCTCTCTGCCTCCCTAGGTGTTTTTCTCAACTAATTTGATCAACTAATCCCCAACATAAAATGTTATCCCACTATGGGTTTAGGAGGGATTCCTCCAGGCATATTTCCATTTTAATAAGAGGCCCTTAAAGACTGAAAAGCCATTTGGATATGAAGGAGTCTATCTGTATTATGCCCAGTAGAACAGGATGTGGGGAAGATAATCTGGGTTTCAGAGCTCCTAGATCTCTTGCAAATCCTATTGTACAGATTGTCTTCTGTGCTCTCCAGTGGAAAGCCCATCCCAGCTAATGGAATTTCAGAGGGAAATAAGAAGTGGCATCCTGTAGAGAGGGATGTTAACTTCAGAGCTGGGAAATTAGATCAGTTTGATACCTGCTCAGTCACCTGCCTCCCAGCCTCCGCTGTCTCTTTATGAATGGGGGGTTTTTAATGCCCCTCAAGTGCTGTGACATCAGGGTTAGGAAGGGTTGACATATTTTTTAACAGTGGAAAAAAAACAATAATATCACTCCCTTCAAGAACAAAGACTTGATATAGTGTTCCACATATTTTATTTTTTAAATATTTGTTTGGGAGCAAAAAAAGTGCTGTTACAACTATTACCTCCAGTTACCACTCATTGAAATACGTGGCCAAAAATTCTTTAACTTTTTTTTAACCTTTATTCATTTTTAAGAGATGGAGAGAGACAGACCATGAGTGGGGGAGAGGCAGAGAGAGGGAGACACAGAATCTGAAGCAGGCTCCAGGCTCTGAACTGTCAGCACAAAGCCTGATGCGGAACTTGAACCCAAACCCACAGACCATGAGATCATGACCTGAGCTGAAGTCTGATGCTTACCCGACTGAGCCACCCAGGCGCCCCTAGTGGCCAAAAATTCTTAATCCAAATGACAACTGCATAGTAAGAAAAAAAATACCTCAAACTACTGAGTTAAGAAGACGAATACTTAAAAGTAGTATAAATACTCCTTTTAAAGCATCCTGTATCACTTTTATATTTATAAATAGGGTAAGGGGTAGGATACAAATTAAAATTCAAGTAAAAGACGGACTGAATACATTACTTAACTGAATAAAATAGCTAAAGAAGATGTCAAGGGAAAGAACAATAATTGAATTCACCCAAAAACACATATGGCAGGAATGGAGGCAAGAACATACAATAGCACAAAGGGAGGAACCCTCTTAAACACAGATATTTCCAAGATGCTCACACCATCATCACTTTATGCTAAAGATGCTTTCTCCTCTTCTCCCAAAAAGAAGACCTATCCTTCAAGTGTTTGCCACATTTTACTGACCCTAAGCATCACCTGGAGCACTATGAAAACTTGTCAAAAGACATTCCTGTGCTACCCTGAACCCTCCAACTCCAGAATTCTATAAAGGGGGCACAGAAATCTCCAGGCAGGTCCCACAAATATCTCATACTGGGAAACACCGGGGGTGCCTGCCAGTGTGTTAGTTCTGTAGCAGACAACACTGTCTGGAGAATGACAAAAACATCTAAACCTAGTAGTAATTACCCCTTACAGTTATGGATCTCATATTACGTGCCAAGCTCTATGCCAAGCATGCTTGTGTTATGTCTTAGAATCTTCACAATGGATCTTTGAGATCAGTATTATTTTATTTATATATAATTTTAAAGCAAGGAGATGGGCTTTGCCAAGTCACACAGCTAGTAAGGCTGGGTGATGGTGCAAGGGGACTTTTCTATACCTTCCAGGTGACATTATCCAGGCAGCCTGTGACCATATTCAGGTTTAATACAGCTATGGAATTAAGAAACATGATGGGCTTTGACCTCAAGTGGTTGGACTGATTACAGCTGACAGAGGTCTGGCTATACACTCAGGGATGGTTAGTCTTAGGACTCCTCCTGAACTTGGGATCAGGGCTGGAGAGAAAAATTATGAGATGGTAGTTCCAAACACGCACTAGAGGCCTATATCCTGGGAATTCACTTAAAGACAGACAATGCTAAATGAGTTCTTCTCTGCCCTGAGATGCGGCACAGAAAGCCCATACCTACCCAGCAACACATCTCTGTAAATCCAATCCTGCATGGCAGGCGTTAAGGATGCTTTCTAGCATGGATGACAGGAGAGCATAGTGGGGAAAATATGTGTTAAGACCGATGGTACATTTATTTTTTTGCTATAAAGGACATGACTGAGACAAGTGGCAAAATTTGAATAAGGTCTGTTGATTAACTAATAGTATTGTGTTGATGTTAATGTTCTGATTTTGATAACTGTTTATGTAAGATATATTCTTACTCTTAGGAAATACATGCTTTAGGTATTTAGGTATAAACAAGCACGTAACTTACTCTCAAATGACTTGGAAAAAATGTGTGTGTGTACAGAAAGAGAGAGAATGATAAAGAAAAGTGTAGTAAAGTGTTAATAACTGGTAAATCTGGATAAAGAATAACTGGGGTTTCTTAATGTTTCTGCAACCTTTCTGTAAATTTTAAATTATTTCAAAATAGATTACTGGAAAATTCAAATCAACTATTTTGTAAGAGGGAAATTTCATTTGAATTACATATGTACCTAAAGGAAGGAAGGAATTCTGGAAGGAATGGAGAGAAGTCAGAGAGAGAAAGGATGGAAGAGAAAGAAACACAGGCTTTGGAAATCCTAAGAAAAGCATCAATTTGATGACCAGCTTTGTCACTTAGCAGCTGCTGTATGGCTGTGTTCATGCTCCATAAGCACTCTGAGCCTCAGTTTTCCAATCTTCAGGGTGGTCGTGAACAGAAAAAGAGACAACATCCTGGAACAACTGGAGCCATGACAAGGCAGGCAGTCAGTGCACAGTATAGGGGGTCGTGCCTCCCACTTTGCCTCCCTGCTGGGCTCTACACACACACACACACACACACACACACACACACACACACACACACGAGACAGAAGGAAATGCGCATGTGAATGAAATGCCTGTTCCTGAGAAGCAACATCCACCTAGGCTGATTTCTATATGGTTTCTAAAAGGTAAAAGTAGCAAGAAACTAGCCATGTTTAGAAAGCTTCCAGGGTTGCTTCCCATCTCATCACTTTTTTCAGATAGCTTTAGCTTCTAGAATTTTATCAACCACTCTAAATGCTTCATCAACTTTTCCAGTTTCCTTTCTGGAGTTCCTGGAAAGAGCAGAAAAGTGAGGCTCCCTGGGCAAGAGATCCAGCCCTGTGGCAGCAGCCACCCCCGGTGGGGCATCGCCTGAGTTGGGGCAGCGTTTCTCCTGCTCTGGAATCCCATGCATTTTCACTCAGTATGATCCTAGTGACCTGGGTTAAGAGCCAGCCTTCAGAGTGGCTCCTCACAGAATAAATACAAGTGTGCCCATCGAGACAAAAGAAACAGAGCATGTTCAGAAAAAAACCCCAGCACAAAAGGTGGTCCCAAAATGGAAATAATATTTTCCAGAAAGATTGTACCATTCATTCTACAACCCATTTTATGCATCCAGGGCCATACAGCACATGGGTTTAGAGCATAGACTTTGGACCCAGTCAGAATTACGTCCATTTTCTCCATTTATTACCTGTTTTCGAAAAAGTTTTTAATGTTTATTTTTGAGTGAATGAGAGAAAGAGAGAGAAAGAGACAGAGTGTGAGCAGGGGAGGTGCAGAGAGAGAGGGAGACACAGAATCCTTAGCAGGCTCCAGGCTCTGAGCTGTCAGCACAGAGCCCAAAGTGAGGCTCGAACTCATGAACTGCCAAGACCACGACCTGAGGTGAAGTTGGATACTTAACCAACTGAGCCACCCAGGGGCCCTTCCATTTACTACCTATTTGACTGTGGGCCTATTATTTCTTCTCTCTGAGCCTCATCTATAAAATGGAGATATACTTGGGCACACAGCTCCAACAGTTGTGGTGTGGATAAAAATGAAGCATATAAAGAGCTTACGTGGCATATAATAAGTGCTCAATAAGTGCTAGCTGAAGACATCCAGTGATAAGGATCATGGTGGATCTGCCTGCCAGCCCCACACAGCATTTGCGCAGGGCAGTAGAGCACCTGGGATCTCCAGCCCTGGAAGTGAGATTCCATTACAAGCTCAGTCTAAGTACCGCCAATCCACTTATACATGGACTCCCATTGGCTTCCACTGGGCGCCCAGTGAAGGGGAACAGTGGTGGGTACACATAATCAGGAATGTAGCTATAATAATCTAGACTTGTTTTCTTATCTATTCCAGGAGTTTACTTTGCTGTAATCCCTGTGTCCACTGGCAAATGTGACATGCCAGCTCCTGCCAACATTATCTAGCATGGATTATTGTCCATCCATGAAATTCCAGCCTGCTAGCAGTTGGGAATTATCCTAACTCTGTTTCTCCCTGGCCACTAGGAGATGTTTAGACCTAGCAACATACTCTGGAGGGCTGCTGTACTGTGATCCTGTCATTTCCTCCATTCAAAAGTGGTTCATTTGTTTTTACCACCATGGGACCCGGGTTCTTCCATAGAGGGTTTGTTAATTGCTTCTAGTACTGTCTGGCTACGTGACCATCTGTATGACCTGTCTTCTCGTTTCCTCATCAGAATGAGGATAATAGTTTTTCCTCATAGGACTGTGGTGAGCATTTAGTGAGTTAATGTATAAAACCTGCTTTGACCTGTATAACTCCATAGTGAACTCTATAGAAGTGTTAGCTATGGTCATGTTGTTGATCATGATGATTGATAGGAGATTCTGGGTGGGAGCATATTTTTTTTCACTATGGTCATCAGCCTGACCCCTTAAGCCAAGAGTTTTGATGGAGTTTTCCCATTAAAACTATTAAACCCTCTAAAAAGCATAAGCTTGATCAAACCTCAGTGTTAGAGACAGAGATATATTTACTTTTATCTAATTTAGATTGATACCACACTTCCTTCCATAATGAATTTATATGATTTTCTTACTAATCTAAGATTCAGATATTCCAGGTTGAAAACAGAAGTTTTATAAATCCTATTTTTTTTTTAAGTTTAATTTTTTTCCACTTCACTTGCTGCTTACTCTTTGAGCAACTTTGAGACAATTTCTGAAACTGTTCTTGTCAAAAAAAAATGATAAAAAATATGATATATAGGGAGTTGGGAATATTTCCCACTAAATATTTTGATTAACTCCACTCTGATCCAGTTAATTGACCTCGGAGAGCTTGACCTCTGATAAAAACATGAGGCAGCTCTTCTTCACAGTGTCAGAGTTTGGTGTTTGATGCTGGTATTCTCTGGCAAACAACTGGGGATCTGCCAGTTGGAGTGAGGGAGGGCAGGGAGAGAGGTATCTGCTTGTTTGGAACTTTATTTGGCTGGAAGGTAGGGACAGGGAAGGGAAGATATTTAGCTACTGGTAACTGGGCAAAGGATTGTCAACAAAATTTTGATGAAACATCATGTAAATAATCTCTTATTAAGAAGTAATTAAGAAGTAATTTCTTTAAAAAATTTTTTTAATTTTTCTTATTTTTGAGAGAGAGAGACAGAGTGCAAGTGGGGGAGGGGCAGAGAGAGAGGGAGACACAGAATCTGAAGGAGGCTCCAGGCTCTGAGCTGTCAGCACAGAGCCCGAGGTGGGGCTCCAACCCACCAACCATGAAATCATGACCTGAGCTGAAGTTGGACACTTAACTAACTGAGCCACCCAGGCACCCCAAGAAATAATTTCTTATTCAGAAGTGACTCTAAACCAAGTTCTGGGGAATAAATGTGTGTGTGTGTGTGTGTGTGTGTGTGTGTGTGTATACATATATACACATATATATATATACACATATATATATAAAGGAGGCAAGCACAGCAGTCAACACCGGACTAAGAAGGGAAGAGAATGTTTCAATTTTAAACTGCCAGGAAAATCTGGGAGGCCTTATCACTCCTTGACTGCAACTTAACTTCTGTATGTCTGTCTTCTTGACACGATTTTATTTAAAAAAAAATTTTAAGTTTATTATTTATTTTGAGAGAGAGAGAGAGTGCGCGCAAGAGCGCACAGGGGAGGGGCAGAGAGAGAGAGCAAGTGGGGGGGGCAGAGAGAGCAGAGAGAGAGAGAGAGAGAGAGAGAGAGAGAGAGAGAGAGAGAATCTCAAGCAGGCTCTGAGCTGACAGCACAGAGCCCAACATGGGGCTCGAACTCATGAACCATGAGGTCATCGCCTGAGCGGAAATCAAGAGTCAGATGCTTAACCGACTGAGCCACCTAAGTGCCCCTTATTTTAATTTTAAAACACTGAACACATTGTCCAGAAACAGACTGTATGTTCCTAGGAGTAAAGCAGCATGACAGGAAACACACACAAAGCCAAGTTCTTCTGGAAACACTAATCTCAGCCACATCAGTTTCTCTTTCTCTGCCACAGGGCATCCTAGTCACCTAGAGAATAACTGATTCATTCTGTTGTAAAGATAATGTATTTCCACATCCATGCATCTGTCTGAGCTGAATCTAATCTATTCATGCTGCCTTCCCTACTTGCATGCTTTCATTATTTAGTAAATTATAAGAACCAATGAAATGGACATAGAAGAACACCTTATCATTTCATGGAGGCGAGTCTTATAATCTTTGTAAATTTCTAACTCCTTTCTAAAAAACAGGATAGAAAATGCAATACTCCAATTTGTTTAAGTTGCCAAAATACCTGCAGGCATCATAGGATCTATTATTCCTCAATACTCATTTAAGATATGCACTAAAGAACTTAAAAATAGTGTCTCCACTATTTGCTTTGCAGAGCATCTTGCTGATTCCTGCACACACCTGAAAGACTTGGGGTGAAGGTGAACTCAGGGCCACAAGGCATGTCCACTGTCTTGGATGCTGGCTTCCCAGGCAGCATTCCTCTCAGCTGCCCCCTTCAGCGATCAGATTTCTGTTTCCATCTTCATCGCTCCCCCGGCAGCCCTTGCACTTCAAGTAAATCTAACCCCCAGCAGTAACCAACAGGTCCTCCATTCCTCTGGCCAATCATTCATTCAGAGATGGACATGTGACCTAAATGGCCTGATAAGGCTGGATCTCAGGACTTGTACATGGAACACTGGGACAATGGTGCTCTCTCTTGCTCCCTGGACATGGACGGAAAACACCTGGCTGCCATCCTGTGACCACAGGGATAAGGCCTGGACTGTGGGCAGCAGAGAGGAAAGGCACAAAATCAGGTTCTTTGCTGACACTGATTCAGTCCGGAGCCAATAAAGCCCCTGTGTTTTGGACACCACTATGAGTCGGATTTTCTTTCCTGTTACTGTAGCCAACCCCACTGAAATGTGCTCTTCTGGCACTACCCCTGAACTCATTACCTCGATTGTCAGGATCAGTGGTTCCAAATATTGGTAGACAATCTTCACTCACTTGGCCGCTCACTTTGCCTGAACTTCTGAATCTGCGACCACGGCACAGACAAGCTGACCAACACAGAACACCTACAATAGGGAGCACAGGCACCAGGTCCTCTCCTTTCATTCATTTTCCTCCTCCTGCCTAGCACAGAGCCAGACACACAACAAATAACCCTTCACATGTGCAGTGCAGCAGTTAACAAAGGCTTCAGCAAGAAAATGCATTTGTCAGAGTTGGCCTGCTGACCCCAGCGTTGGAGGATGTCACTGACAGGATGTGACCACCAGTTGATCCTTGCACTTGACCCAGGAAAATGGAGGCTCCTCACTCTTTCCCTGTCCTTGAAAAGTAGTTTCCACACTAGAAATTGTTTCAAGGATGGAGCCTTAGGAGAGTGAGGTGTGGTATGGACCATCTGGATGGCACATGTGACTGAACCCAGTTAAGGCATCAATACCTACAAACTTTTAAGACTCTGGCAGATGGGCGCAGACATCTACCAGACTTGTGGCTGCCCAAGACAAGCCCATTAAGTTACCTTGCTTATGAAAACCACTACCTATCAATCTGGAGTGGCCTGCCTCTTCCACTGGTTTCTTTTTTGCCCTGTATGGGGACCATCTGGGAACCAACACCCAGGCACCAGGCATATTCAGGTTTTTGGGCTGCATCACTGGCAGAAGGGGCTGACGAGGGGCATCAATGACTGTCATACAGCAGACTCAGGCTCTAAGCCAACCTGTGGGGCTGCTGAGGGCCAGCTGGCCTAGGAGAGCCAGTCACACACCTTGACCTATGGCTGCCACCATGATCAGGGCCACCCTTCATGAACAGGAGGACCAGAAGGTCACAGCCCATCTCATCAGAGAGAAGGGAGGGAGAGAATGAAAGTACAACACTCTTGGTGAGCAAATCTCTGTCCCAAACCCTGGTGTAGCACAGGCTTTTCAGGAAGAGACTGAGCCTAGGAGTCAAGACATAATCAAGCACAGAGCATCCCCTTCATTATTGTACCTGCAGGTGGGGGGTTCAAACAGAGATCAGGGCAGAAAGTTGATGGGAAAAAAAATAAGGCTCCAGAAAGGCGCAATAGAACCAGAAGAATTCACCACGAGTGTTCAGTTCTCTCTCACCTCATACCATGACCACAATTCAATCATTCATTTTAAAATTAACTTTAAACTATGAAATCGTTTCTACAATGAGCACACAGTAGTTTTGTCTTTAGAAAAAATTATAGTTAAAAAAGTTAAATCTAGTGTGCATGTGCATTTACACACACACACGTGTGTGTTTGCTGGATGTGGGTGGGTGAGGACAGTAGGGAGATACATGAAGAATGGCAAAATATTGACAATTGTTGAAGCTGGATGATGGGTCTATGGGGACTCATTGTACTACTGTCTATTTTTATACATGTTTAAAATTTCTATAATGAAAAGATTTTTTAAAGGCATAATTAAAAAAAGAATTAAACTGGGGCACCTGGGTGGCTCAGTCGGTTGCACATCCAACTTTGGCTCAGGTCATGATCTCACAGCTCGTGGGTTCAAGCCCTGCGTCGGGCTCTGTGCTGACAGCTCAGAGCCTGGAGCCTGCTTCTGCTTCTGTGTCTCCCTCTCTCTCTGCCCCTAACCCGCTCGCATTCTGTCTCTCAAAAATAAACATTTTTAAAAAGTTAAAAAAAAAAGAATTAAACTAACAAAGGTGGGGCGCCTGGGTGGCTCAGTCGGTTAAGCATCCAGCTTTGGCTTAGGTCATGATCTCATGGTTGGTCGGGCTCTGTGCTGACAGCTCGGTGCCCGGAGCCTGCTTCAGATTCTATGTCTCCCTCTCTCTCTCTCTCTCTCTCTGCCCTTCCCCTGCTCATTCTCTGTCTCTTTCTCTCTCAAAATAAGTAAACATTTAAAAAATTAAAAAAAAAATAAACTTACAAAGGCGTTCACAATGCTCTCCACTCTGCACAGATGCCTAGCTTTGCCTCTGTGACCTGGCACACAGACATGTCTTTGCGATGCTCATAATCAACATACCCACACCACACAGACGAAGTCCTATGGTGCATCTCAGAATGGTTTTGCTTGTTTAATTAACATTTTGCAAAGGCCATAATTCTCATTGTCTTCTGCCAGTCCCACACAGCCCTGCTTTGGGAGAATTTCAACCTTGACTTCACAGTCATCAAACTTTCATTTTTATCAACTAAATCAGCCAGCAAGAGCCAGAGGTAGAGACTATGTCAAATGATGAAGCTCTTTTGGGTAAACATTAAACTGAGAAATCTGAGTTCGGCAGAAAACCTACTGAACACTGCCCCTGCTGCATTTTCTGAAAACTTAAGATATAACAGCCAAATCGTTTTGAATCATCTGAAACTTTCAAATGGCAACAGTGCTAACATTGTCCCTCCACCTTGCTACATGGGAAGCAATGTGTGGAATATACAGATGAATCAGACATGGGGTCTCACTCAAGGACTTTTACTAGGTAGGGGAAACACATAAGACAAAGAAATAAATAAATAAACAATACAAAGTAGGAAGCACATTAAAGGTCCACTTTGCCTTTTCTTCTTGTCTTTAAGCTCTATAAGCTTACAGACCATATGGATCTTGCTCAGCTATGGTGGCCAGCCATATTAGGTGCTCATTTAAAAATGTCTGTTGAATTCATGTCAGTATAAATGAATGAATCACACTGAATTTTGAGAGGGAGACAGAACTGTATTAAAGGATAAGAAAAAGGCTTCATGGTGGACATATTACTTGAGTTTGGATTTTGGATGCGCTGAGATTAGGGCAATGGTGGGGAATTTTAAGGGAGAGATTAGCAAATAAAAGTTATTATTCTCTCCTCATTTACCCTTTCATATTTGTTAGCATACTATTTTACTACTAGAAAATAGAAAACAATAAGTATCTTTTATACAACTAGTCAACTTCTTGACTTATGTGGAAAATGAATATATTTGAATTCATTAACCATTAGAATACAGTGTTTTGAGGAATTATTGGCATCTTTTATAATGTACCAAATTTGATGCCATCTTTAAGAAAATGTGCAATGCCATTAACTGAGGAAATTATTTTTGAAAGAGAAAGCAAAATGCAGTACCTCTTCTGTCATCAGAAGTTTCTCATGCTGAATTAAAAGGCAGAAAGAGTTTACACCACCATGTTCCTCAGTCACAATGTCCACCATGTTCCTCAGTCACAATGTCCACCATGCCTGGAAGGCTGGGAGCTTCTGACAGATCAACAGACCTAGATGAGAACACACAAAGCAGGTCCTCAGAGAAGCCCCCTAGCATGAAGTCCATGGAGAACATGTTTAATTGGAGAATAAGATAGTCAAGTGGTAAGATACATCTAGGGGCTGCTCCAATAGTTCTCTACTAGACAACTGGGAAAAAAATTCATGGGATAATGAAGCTATTACTTGAACTTGAATGAAGTTGACCCTTGAGCAATGCAGGAGTTAGGAGAACTGACCCCCTACACCATTGAAAATTTGCATGTAACTTTCGACTCTTCTAAAATTTAACTACTAAGGGCCTACTGTTGACCAGAAGCCTGACTGATAACATCAACAGTGGATTAACACATATTTGTATGTAATATGTATTATATACTATATTTTTACAATAAAGTAAGATAAAGAAAAGAAAACGTTTTTATAGTCCTGGTACAAAAAAAAAATCCGCATGTAAGTGGACCTGCTTAGTTTAAACCTGTGAGTTTTAAGGGTCAACTGTATATGGAAGGACAAATTGTAGTAAATCCTACATTTTGATCTAAATTCCCTTCTAATCTGC
The DNA here is from genome assembly GCF_014898765.1 of Herpailurus yagouaroundi. Classification (NCBI taxonomy): domain Eukaryota; kingdom Metazoa; phylum Chordata; class Mammalia; order Carnivora; family Felidae; genus Herpailurus; species Herpailurus yagouaroundi. Next base: position 79,368,996 of record NW_024412395.1, on the reverse strand, counting down.
ATTGGATATCGCCAACAAACAGCCAATCCTCTTTGTACCATTACTTATCACTAATATGACTTAGACGAAAAGGCAATCATTAATGCCTATTAGGAACTTTAGCACTTACACAATCTTAGCATGAGCTCTTAAACTTGTTACAAAAGTCAAGAAAAGTTCCTGGTCTACTGTAGGCATGTCTTCACAGTAAATGGCTTAACCTGTGGCATGCTTAATACCAGACAGATGCATGATGCGATGGTCAATTGGCTCTTGAGGAAGCTGCTTTGAGTCTACACTGTTTAATCAATAACCAACATATCATTTTATTTATTTATTTATTTATTTATTTATTTAAATGTTTGTTTAGTTTTGAGATACAGCACGAGCAGGGAGGAGCACACAGGGAGGGAGAGAGAAAATCCCAAGCAGCCTCCATACTTGTCAGCACAGACCCTGACACAGGGCTCAAACCCACGAACTGTGAGATCATGACCTGAGCCAAAATCAAGAGCTGGACACTTAACTGACTGGGCCACCCAGGTGCCCCCCCCCAACATATCATTTTTATAATCACTTTTATAATTTATAATATGATGCACATCTCCCATAAGAGAGCAGCTATATAATTAACACCAAAACCAGAACACTTCTGAAACTGAAAAGAGTCACTCTTAATAAGAACACCAGGACAATAAGCCCATTTCAAAAATACAGCAGGCAAACTGGCATGTATAGTCATGATGCTGTTATTTTCCCCCCCCCGTTTTCTGATTACAGAACACAAATATCTCTAATGTAAATTCCATTTATGTAAGTGAATATAAAGACTTCTTCCTGAAAATGTAAAATTATATCCTTTTAATGCTCATTATTTCTTTAAATTTTATTATCAAAATTATTTTACTGTTATATCTAAGCAATGAAATACATAATATTTTTCAGAAGAGCATGATGATATCATGACTATGTTTTATAAAATACTGAGGGCAAGCTGTCAACAAAAGGGCCCTTCTTTTCCTATGCCAAGTAAGGAAGCGAAGAAATAATTGGTAAAACTCTTAACTTAGACAGTCCTGATAAAGAATGAAAACAAGGATCCTCTCTCTCTGCCCTTTCCCCGCTTGTGCTCAGTTTCTCTCTCTCTCTCTCTCTCTCTCTCTCTCTCTCTCTCTCTCTCTCTCTCT
>NW_024412395.1:79309488-79367820 GCF_014898765.1 Herpailurus yagouaroundi | reverse complement strand
TCTCTCTCTCTCTCTCTCTCTCTCTCTCTCTCTCTCTCTCTCTCTCTTTCAGAAATAAACAAACATTAAAAGGAAATGAGGCACCTGGGTGGCTCAGTCAGTTAAAATCCAACTTTGGCTCAGGTCATGATCTCGTAGTCTGTGGGTTCGAGTCCCACGTTGGACTCTGTGCTGACAGCTCAGAGCCTGGAGCCTGCTTCAGATTCTGTGTCTTCCTCTCTCTCTACCTCTTCCCCACTTGTGCTTGGTCCATCTCTCTCTCTCAAAAATAAATAAACATAAAAAAAAAATGAAGACAAAGGGACCTGTACTTTGATAAATGATTTACCAATATTACTCTTTCTTAGAGACCTATGGAATAAACTGTCTTGCTACTGGTTCTATAAATACCTTAAATATGCATCATTAACCAAAGTGGCGATTAAGAAACATAATATTTTCCCCAGTATTTCAAATATGAGAGAGTTGTTAGCTTTCCCAGTTGGTTGGTTATTGGGAGAAGAAGAACTGGATGTATGAAAAAGGAGGGGTTTATAAGGGAAAGGACAGAAGCCAAGCTCAGAGACCAGCATGAAGGCTATGGCTGCTAAGGGGGCTGGTGACAGCAGTGTGGGCAGTGGAAATGCCAGGAAAATTGTCACTCAAGCATCAATGAGGAAACTCACATAAAGATAACTGAGAAACATACTTCTCCAATAGCCTCTGATGCTCACAGGACTACAGAAGAGTGGTCTTGGATCACTGTCAATCTACTTGAAGGACTCAAAAAATAAACCTTTGGCTTGAGATATAACAGAGGCTGTCCAGGCAGGGGCAGGCCTGGAACATCAAGAGAGAAATGGAAAGTGGCAAGTATAATTTGAAAACATATTCAGCATTTTTACTGGTTATATTTAAAAAATTAAAACCTACTGTCTTTATAATATAACTGATAAAAAGTAAAATATCAGCCAAATGTTGACTGACAATTATATGCAGAAAGTAGAGAGATTCCTAAAATTAACTTGGCACAAGATACATGTGTGGGATGCTATGAACTTATTATTTCATACAAAATTTACTGTTCTACATTCTTAACACCATACACAAAAATAAATTCAAAATGAATGGAAGACCTAAATGTAAGACAGGAAACCATCAAAATCCTAGAGGAGAAAGCAGGCAAAAACCTCTTTGACATTGGCCACAGCAACTCTTACTCAACATGTCTCTGGAGACAAGGGAAACAAAAGCAAAAATGAATTATTGGGACCTCAGCAAAATAAAAGCTCCTGCACAGCGAAGGAAACAATCAGCAAAACTAAAGGGCAACTGATGGAATGGGAGAAGATATTTGCAAACGACATATCAGATAAAGGGTGAGTATCCAAAATCTATAAAGAACTTATCAAACTCAACACCCAAAAAACAAATAATCAAGTGAAGAAATGGGCAAAAAACATGAATAGACCCTTTTCCAAAGAAGACATCCAGATGGCTAACAGACACATGAAAAAATGTTCAACATCACTCATCATCAGGGCAATACAAATCAAAATCACAATAAGATACCACCTCATACCAGTCAGAATGCCTAACATGAACAACTCAGGCAACAACAGATGTTGGCGAGGATGCGGAGAAAGGGGAACCCTTTTGCACTGCTGGTGGGAATGCAAACTGGTGCAGCCACTCTGGAAAACATATGGAGGCTCCTCAAAAAATTAAAAATTGAACTACCCTACGACCCAGCAATTGCACTACTAGGTATTTATCCAAAGGATACAGTATGCTGTTTCAAAGGGACATATGCACCCCAATGTTCATAGCAATGCTATTGACAATAGCCAAAAAATCTCCATCGACAGATGTATGGATAAAGAAGATGTGGTACATATACAGTAGAGTATTACTTGGTAATCAAAAAGAATGAAATCTTGTGATTTGCAACAACGTGGATGGAACTAGAGTATATTATGCTATGCAAAATCAGTCAGAGAAAGACAAATATCATATGAGTTCACTCATATGTGGAATTTAAGACATAAAACAGATGAACATAAAGTAAGGGAAGCAAAAATAATATAAAAACAGGGATGGGGACAAAACATAAGAGACTCTTAAATATAGAGAACAAACTGAGGGTTGCTGGAGGGATTGTGGGAGGGGCGATGGACTAAATGGGCAAGGGGCACTACTGTTGGCATGAGCACTGGGTGTTATATTTAGGGAATGAATCACTGGATTCTACTCCTGAAATCATTATTATACTATATGCTAATTAACTTGGATGTAAATTTTTTAAAAATTTTAATTTACTGTTCTACAAAATATTTACTGATACGCATTTTTTATTCTAGTGTCCATAATTATTCATTTAAATGTAAACTTCAATTTTGTAGTTACTATAATACAATGCATGGAAAAGGAATATTGGCTAATTTGGGGGGAGGTTGTGTTCGTCCTGAATTTATAAACTAGAAAGCAGAAGATTATGAAGAAAAATAATTTAGAACTTGGCCTTGACACCATTAAATAAAGACTGACGTCAGGCCATAAAGGTAGGGTAAGAGGGAAGCTGAGAGGAACTGGGGGGGGGCGTTCAGGCATGAACAGGGATCTGACACAGCCCCAACACACACCAGCCCCACTGACACAGCTCATCGCTCTGTCCTCAGGAACAAGTGCTCCCAGCAGGCCTTTTGTCTTTCTCCTTTGAGGAGCTGAGAAGGTGATCAAGAGAAAAAAAAAAAATGTATGGGGACTCCATCAAGTATGGTTTTTCATGTTCCATGTGGTAGGGATTAACTCCTTCTGTAAAATACTCCCAAAGTACTATGCTGTGATTCTGTGCTGGGCTTTCAGCTTGAGTGAAAATCACCCACACTTTTTTATTACGTTACATTACGTTATTTTATTTTTTTATTTTAAGTAGGCTTCACACCTAGTGTGGAGCCCAGTGTGGGACTTGATCACGACTGTGGGATCAAGACATGAGCCGAGATCAAGAGTCAGATGCTTAACTAACCTAGTCACACAGGTGCTCCAACCCACATCTTAAAAAAAAAAAAAAATCCTGAGATGCCCGCCGGAGAGCACTTGCTGGGATGAGCACTGGGTGTTGTATGTAAGTGATGAATCACAGGAGTCTACTCTCGAAGCCAAGACTACACTGTAACATGACAATAAATTATTTTTTTAAATCCTATGAGATTTTTTTCCATCCTGAAGAGCAAAATTCCAGGTACTTTATAAGCTTCAACATTAAGGAAACACATTCTTACATATCTGTAAAGTTTCTGAGAGTTTTCTATGACATAATAGTTTTTATTCTCAATAATGAAATACTTCATAGTATTCAAAAAAAGCCTTCTGAAACCTTGCTGTGTGAGGCCTGAGGAAAGAGTGAAGAAAAAAATCCCACAAAATATATTTTTCTCCTATTCTATAACAAATACACAATTGATTATATTAGCTGAAGATCCAACCCTTTTTTTGGTTGGGGAGGGTCAGTCAGTTGGGATGAATCTATTGGTGAAAGAGGCTGTGCTTGACTGCTTGCTTCTGCTTGTTATGTGGCTGAAGGTACCATGGGGGAAAGGATTTGTCTCTTTAAATTGTTGATCTCCCAAAGCTGTGTCGAAATGCTTTCAAAGCAAATGAACTGATTTGGGGAAAAAAATGCTTGTTATGAGTGCTGAAGTTGTTCTAGCAATGTAGATATGTGTGATAGTGTATGAAAAAACACAGGAAAACAAGAAGAAAACACATCTGTGTGGAAGATAAACTGCTTCCCAAACTCGGCCTTGCAATCTATAATAACAAGCTCCCTTTTATGATTAGCAGCTGTGTAAAGATTATCGCTTTTCTTTGGGTGATCTGGATGCTCATTAATTTGTTGTTGCTCCTTTCTGAGGTTTATTGCATTGTCAAAGCAATGTTAGGGTATTTATAAGCCAAAGGTTGCAACTGCCATATTTTGCAGAACACCAGGAAAGATAGCAGCTTTTTTAAACTTTCAATATCATCACTTTCAATGGAGTTTGGTGTCCTTGAATTTTTGAACATATTGAACCTAAAATCTCAAGATATATATACCAACTGCAATGTTCGTTATGACATACTGTAAGCTTTTACAACTAAACCCAACAGATTCAATGAACTGATGCTTTAAAAAGCCTTGTCATGTTCTTGACTTAATAAAACTTTCTCGATAATAAAATTTTCTCGATAATAATTTCAAGGAAAAACACATCAAATCTTATCCAGTTTACTAACAGGCTGGCTTTATGATGTTGTGGCAGAAAATTCCATTTGAAAGTCATGAGGAATTCTGTTCTAATAGTTAGCTTTCATTAGGAGAGCTTGAATAACTCTTAGAACTTACTTTGATTCAACTCTAAATGACACCTGGAAAATGAGACTGGGGGAGCAAACATTTCTGTTTACTAAAAAAAAAAAGCAAATCAATAGCTCTTTTAGAAAACTGTTACTGCATTCTCACCAGCTTCCAAGGGCTGGGTTTTCTGCTCCTCTATAAATGAAATCAAAACAGCCCCATGGCCTTGACATGGAATGTGACTCTGGTTGTGTCTAGCTTCCACAATGCCAAGGGCAGAGAGCATGTGGCAAGCTAGCCAGCTCATTCATGTCCGTGGTACAAGGACACAGAGCAAAACACAAAAAGACATTTTTAAAAAACTGCCATTGCTAGTTTTATTTTTAGTTCTAATTCTTCACTGAGTTTGAAATTTTAATCAACATTAAAGAAAGATTAAGTTCACCAAAAGGGAAGCTTGAGCTTCTAACTTGAGAATCACTGAGAGATAAGTGGAGTGTCCAGGTAAAGGAGCCACTGGCTTTTGAATTAAAAAAAAAAAAAAAAAGCCACTAACCTCATAGTTTAGTGTGCTGCAGGGATGTCTAGATTGAAGATCTTCTATAGCACTCTCATACTTGTCTGCAAGGCTACGACACTGAACAGGGTCCTGAAAAGTAGAACCATTGTAGATATTTAAAATAGGCCAGAAGGGTCTTAGAAGGGCCAGAGTGGGGGCAACAACCCTGTGCCTAAAAGCCACAGAATAGAAGGAAACAACCCAAATTAAAAACACATAGGCTAGCTGGGCATCCCCCAGGCTGACTGTTAATGGCTTGTGAGCTTGGAGAAGAATTGTAAGTAGAGCACAGAGCTGTAGAAGATTTTACCACTACTCAGTTATTTTGTTTCTGTCTGTTGTTTGACTAGGTGGTGTGCAGAAAGCTCGTAATGAGGTGAACATATTTTCTCTCAGTAGAGCATTTCTCCCACTTGTTGAGGGTCACCTTCATGTAGTTGACTTTGTTCTCTGGATTCAGCTTCATTTCTCTCACCTATAACATGATGATGGCAGCCACTCCACAAGATTATTGTGAAATAGGTCATCACAGGAAAAGGGCTCAGTGGGTTGGAGGAACGTGGGGAAGACTGCCTTGTAGTCATCTTAGTGATTGTAGGTAATCACCCAGGCATTCTTTTTCTTGATTTCCCTTGTGACAAACAGTTACAAGATTATTGGCTAGACAGCATACAACTAAAAGGATTTCTCTGAATAAATTTTCTATACCTGAAGGGCACCTGAAGCATACTGGCCTCATTAATCCCATGCTACAACCAGCTGACCACACTAGACTAGAAGCCAAGTATATTCTTCATGTGATATAGAAATTAGTATGATCACTTTAATAAGAGTCACAAAATTTTCTTAATATTGCTTCTGAAGAGTAATTTTCTCTCAATATTGCTTATGAGGGTGTTTTCTCATAATAGATGGAGTCAACTAAGAACTAGAGGGGTTATATCCAGCTTCTGAGAATAGAAGATGAACATCATGTATGACATACTGTCACCAGGCAGTCAAAAGAGGAAAAAATAAAGCCAAGTGTAGATTCCTCCAATTAACAGCAAACTAATACAATTTCTTGGGTGAATCAAGTGACATCACTTAAAGCTTCTACTTTGTAGTCTTGTGCCTTCCATTCAGCTTCCTCTAGTCAATATTCCTAGATTAAAAAAATACACTTTGTTGCCTTTAATTTTACATTAAAAATTTTAAATTATAAAAAAATAACCATTAAGTGTAATGTTTTAAGTGTTATATAAAGACCCAAGTGATCCATTTCTCTCAGTTCTAAGAAGTGTTCCTCTCAGGGTCCCAGGATGCTTCCTCCTGTGGGCTTGTGGAGGGTATGCAGCCTTCTGCATTTTCCTTCCTCCCCATTGGCCAGGTGGTGCAACACAGAGTTTCATGCTCATTTGCAATGGTGTGCTTTGGCTCTCACTTTTTCCTGGTTTGAATATTCTCTCCCTCTTCTTCAATGTTTAGAAATATTTTAACACGTGGGGCACCTGGGTGGCTCAGTTGGTTGAGCGTCCAACTCTTGTTTTCAGCTTGGGTTATGATCCCAGGGTTGTGTGAATGAGCCCTGCATCAGGCTCCATGTGGAGCCTGGTTGGGATATTCTCTCTCTCTCTCTCTCTCTCTCTCTCTCTCTCTCTCTCTCTCTCCCCCCTTCTGCCCCTTTCCCCTGCTCATGCTCTCTCTAAAATAAAAAAAAAGAAATATTTTAATATGCTTAATTTTGTCCAATAATTCTATGGAAGACTAAACTTCAACAAAGCTGGAAGTAGAAAACATGTCTATATTTATAAATGTTGTGATGTCATTTCATGACATTTTCTTAACATACTATCTGTTGCTTTTTATAGTCAACTGTCCCCTCCTGATGGCTCCACCCTCATTCACACATCTCTGCCTTAGTCCCATACTCAGACTTTGGGCTAACAATGACAGATGGATATTGCCTACTTGTCAATCAGCTTTTGATAAGACCCATAAGCAAATACCCTTCCTAAACATCTCACAAGGAATTGCTCTAAAACAAGCTCAACTTTGCCTTACCATTAGCTCCGGAGGAAATATCGGTTCTTGAGTTGAACCCAATGGCAGAGACTCATCTTCTGAGAAGAGTTTTGGACTTATCTTTAAAAAGAGAAAATAAAAGGAATTATTGTCATTCGGCAACTCTAACTACTTTAAATCATTTGTGGAATGAGGTCAGAAGAAAGACACACAGCAGACAGACAAAAAGCCAGCTGGCCAGCTGTAATCTCTGGGTTCTAAGTCAAGGGCTCTATCACAGAGCTAGTCACCAGCAACATAGTGCAGATGCCAATGGGCCTCCAAAGCTCAACTTCCTGCACGTTCTCTTTGCAGTTTGGGAAAGCAGAGGAGGCAGCAGCACCAGACACCAGCTGAGCATAAGAATGTTTCCCTAAATTGCCATTGTCTGTTCTTCCATTTCCCTAACATCTTCACTTTGCTTCTAGCCCTTGAAAAAAGACTTGAATAGCCTTTTTTTAAAATTAAGAGACATTGGAGAACCTGGGTGGGTCAGTTGGTTAAGCATCTGACTCTTGATCTCAGCTCGGGTCATCTCATAATTCGTGAGATCGAGTCCCGAGTTGGGCTCTGTGCTGACAGCATGGAGCCTGCTTGGGATTCTCTCACTCCTTCTCTCTCTGCCCCTCCCCCACTTGCATGCGCGCACACACTCTCTCTAAAAATAAATAAACTAAAACAACGACAACCAGAAATTAAAAAAAAAAAACATCTAAGAGACATTAAGGGGTCAATGTGTTTTCTCTCCTATAGATAGCTATACTTGAACCACAGCAATATCTGGAATGAAGAATAAAGTTATTAGGATAGTTTTTTTTTTTTTATTAGAGGTGGAGAATGGAGAGGATACGTGTTGAAATACCTCAAATGAGTTAATTTGGGCAGCCATTAATTCTTCCTAAAAAGAAGAATTTTTAGTGTCTGCTCATGTCCTGAGAAAACCTTATAAAAAATTTACATTTCACTAACCTTATTTACTTCCTGAAATTCTGGTAATTCACTTCTTCATTTGACTAACAGTAAACCCCATTTTTTTTTACTTTGAAAAAGCCAGAAGTCCAGTGGGTGAAAAAACAAATAATCAAGAATTTATTACTGATCTTACTATTTTTCAGCTTTATTGAAGTATAACTGAAAAATAAAATTATATATTTAAGGTGTACAATGTGATTGTTTTACATAGGTATGTTTTGTTAAATGAGTACCACAATCAGGTTAATTAAAACATCCATCATCTCACATAGTTACCACGCTTCTGTGTGTGTGTTGTGAGAACACTTGAGGTCTACTCTTTTAGCAAATTTCAACTACACAACTCAGTAATGCTAACTATAGTCACCATGCTGTAAATTAGATCCTCAGAGCTTATTCATCTTATAACTGAAGGTCTGTACCCTTTAACCAGCATTTCCCATTCTACCAGCCTCCAACCCCTGGTAATCACCATTATGTTCTCTGTTTCTAGGAGTTCAATTTTTTTTCTTTTGTACATTCTACATATAAGTAGGATCATACAATATTTGTCTTTATCTGGCTAAGCAAAATACCTTCTAGATTCAACTGTGTTGTTGCAAATGGCAGGATTTCCTACTTTCTCACGGCTGAACAGTATTCCTGTGTGTGTGTGTGTCTACATTCACCTGTTGATGGACACTTAGGTTATTTCCATATCCTGTCTATAGTGAATAATGCTGCAATAAATATGGGAGTTAGGATATCTCTTCAAGGGACTAATTTCATCACCTTCAGATATATACCCAGAAATAGGATTGTTGGATCCTATGGTGGCTTTATGTTTAATTTTTTGAGGAAATTACAGTTTTCCACAGTGGCTACACCAATTTATATTCCCATGAACAGTGTACAAGGGTACCCTTTTCTTCATATCCTTGCCAACACTTTTGACTTTTTGATAACAGCTATCCTAACAGGTGTGAGGTATCTCACTGTGGTTTTGATTTCCATTTCCCTGATGACTAGTGATGTTGGGTACCTTTTCAATTACCTGTTGACTATCTGCAGGTTTTATAAAAGTAGGTCTATTCAGACCCTTTGCCCATTAGTTAATCAAATTACTGGAGTTTTATTTATTTTTGCTATTGAGGTGCATGAATTCCTGATATAATTGTATATTAACTCCCTATTAGATGCATGGTTTGCAAATATTTTCTCCCATTCTGTAGTTTGACTTTTCACTTTGTTGACTGTTTCCTTCACTGTGAAGAAGCTTAGTTTGAAGTAATACCACCTGTTTATTCTTTTGTTGCCTGTGCTTTTTGTTTCATACCCAAAAAAATCATTGCCAAGACCAATGTCCAGGAGTTTTCTCCCTTTTATTCTGGCTTTATGGATTCAAGTTTTACGTTTAAGTCTTTAATACATTTTGAGTTCATTTTTGTGAGTGGTGTAAAGGTACAATTTCATTCAGGTTTCCCTAAACCATTTATGGAAGACACTATCCTTTCTCCATTGTGTGCTCTTGGCACTCCGTCAAACATTAGTTGACCATATATGCATGAGTTATATCTGGGCTTTCAATTCTGTTCCATTGGTCTGTGGGTCTGTTTTCATGCCACTGTCATATTGTTTTGATTGCTACAGCTTTGTAAATAGTTTGAAATCAGGAAGTGTGACACCTCCAGCTTTGTTTTTTCTCAAAATTGCATTGCCTATTCAGGGTCTTTTTTTGGTTTTGTGCAAATTTTAAGATTTTTTTTCTATTTCTGTGAAAATTGCCAATGGAATTTTGTTAGGGATTGCATTGAATTTGTAGATTGCTCTGGTAGTATGAACATTTTAACAACACTAATTCTTCCAATCCATGAATGTGGGATAACTTTCCATTTATTTCTGCCTTCAATTTTTCAACAATAGCTTCCCCCCCCCCCCCCCCCCAGTGTTTAGATCTTTGCTTCTTTGGTTAAATTTATTCCTTAGTATTTTATTGTTTTCTATGCTATTATAAATGGATTGTTTCTTAATCTCTCTTTCTGATAGCTTGTTAGTATATAGCAACACAACTGATTTTTGTACATTGATTTTATATCCTGCAACTTTACTGAATTCATTGATTAGTTCTAAAAATGTTTTGGTAGAGTCTTCAGGGTTTTCTACACATAAGACCATGTCATATGCATGGACAATTTTACTTCTTTCTTTCCAGTTTGGATGCCTTTTGTTTCTTTTTCTTGCCTAATTGTTTGGCTAGGACTTCTAGTACTATGTTGAATAGCAGTGATGACAGTGGGTATCCCTGTCTTGTTCCTGATTCCATTCATTATATTCTTCAGCTCCAGAATGTTTGCCTCTTTTTTAAATTATTATTATTATCTCTATCTCTCTGTAAATCTCTCATTTAGTTCAAGTATTGTTTTCCTGATCTTGCTGAATCCTGTGTTTTCTTGTAGCTCATGGTTGGTAGGATCCATGTCCTACTGATGCCCCCTCAGAGCCCTGGCTGCTTCTCCCAGCCCTTCCCTGCCCCCAGATTGTGCAACATTCTTCAGTATTCTGTATGGGGTGAGAAAGAAGTAGGCCTCTATGGCAGCGTCCACACAGCTGGGGAAGCCAAGTACCCACTCATATACTCTCACCTTCCCCCATGGGATAAATCATGAGTCAAGAAGGTCTGTTTTGGCACTAAGCTGTGCCACCTTGGGGGAAGGATGATGGTGATAAAGTGAAATTGTTCCTCTCACTCTCTTAAATGCATACAGTCCTGGATTTGTTGTTGTTTTTGTTCTAATGGTGTGGTGGGATTTCTCCACTGGACTCTTGGATTCCCATAAGTCACTCTTACCCATGGATAATTGTTAAAATTGGTGTTCTCTGGGGGAAAAGACAGGAGAAAACTCCCATTTCACCATCTTACTGATGTCACTCCTCTATGGACTAAATCTTGATTCTAGTAGGGTACTTGGTCCTCACCTAGGTGGAAAAGCAGCTGGTCCAGCCTCAGAAGGGGTTGGTCTTCTGGGGTGAGTTACTGAAGCTGGAGATGAAATGTAGATCCCAGGTGGGAAGCAAAGTCCCCTCTACTAACTACTAAATAAAAGTGTGACTACTAGTTGAAACATAATACATAATCAATACTGCTAAATGTTATGAAAAAGAACCATGTGTGTATAAACATATCTATACTAACTTCTAATAAAAAAATCTAAGCTACTTTAAGATACAAAACAGATGAACATAAGGGAAGGGAAGCAAAAATAATATAAAAACAGGGAGGGGGACAAAACATTACAGACTCTTAAATATGGAGAACAAGCAGAGGGTTACTGGAGTGGTTGTTAGAGGGGGGATGGGCTAAATGGGTAAGCGGCTTAAGGAAACTACTCCTGAAATCATTGTTGTACCATGTGCTAACTTGGATGTAAATTATAAAAACATAAATTATAGAAAGAAAAAAAATCTAAGCTAATGAGAAAATTAGTTGACCTGTCCAACTTCGGCTCAGGTCATGATCTCACAGTTCATGGGTTTGAGGCCCACAACAGGCTCTGTGCTAACAGCTCGAGCCTGGAGTCTGCTTTGGATTCTGTGTCTCCCTCTCTCTCTGCCCCTTCTCCACTCACACTCTGTGTGTGTGTGTGTGTGTGTATGTGTGTGTGTGTGTGTGTCTCAAAAATAAACAAACATTAAAAAGAATTTAAAATATGTAAAAATCTTATAACAAGGTCTGGCACTCAGCAGTAAGTATTAATAATAGTTGACTGTTAATAATATTTAATAATTAATTATATATTAACAATTATTATGATTATTATTATCACTCAGTTCTTATTTATGACACACTGATTTCATAGTTTAACATCCAAAGGGCAATCGTATGTCCCTTATATCAAGGGTGTTTGTTCATTTATTCATGTAGCAAATACTGACAGAGTGGCCCAGTGCATGGTGACCAGCCCTGGAGATACACAGTCTCCACTGTCAAGCAGTGTGCTGCCTGGTGGACAGATAGGAGAGCAAATGGGAATTATACTACAGTGTGACCAATGCTGTGATGTGGGTGTGCACAGAGGGCTGCAGGAGCAACCAGGGGCAGGGCACCTGATACAGACAAACAGATCAGGAAAGACCCTTTGAAACAATGACCTACAGCTAATATCAAAGTGACTGACCTATAGCTAATATCATAATAATACTCATTATGTGACTACCAGGGCAAGTTCAGTAAATGAGAGTAAGCATCTACCCAAAATCAAATAACAAACAGCAATTACAGACCTTGGGATAAGAAGGGACCTTGTATGAGTAACAATGGCTATTCCCCTAACACATCTGATAAATATTTTGTTTAATTAGAACAAAACACATTCAATAATGTGTTCCTTTCTATTTTATAGAAAATCTTGCATGCATCAGTTATGGGCCTGTATCCAGGGGTATGGCATAGGTTACCTGAAGGAGAAAAACTCAACTGTGTTACTCAAGTAACCTAGAGAGAGACACAGTCTGCCAAATCATGATGGAAGTAAGGGCCCCATCCAAGAAGAAAGCCCTATTTGACATTTCAGTCTACATAATCTACAAAGTCAGATTTTTTTTTTCAGTTACTCGGGATATTGGGTTGAGAGTCCTGAGGTAGAGTTCAACAGTTCAGCTATTTGTATTTTCTCTCTGTAAACAGTTTTGTATCTTCTGCTTGTGCTAGGTGTTCAAAGAACACAATGATTTCAAGCTAGAAACTTGGTCTACAGGCACATTCAAAACTAAGCTTCAGTTGACCGATCAAAGTCATTACATAGCAGCAAAGGCAATTATTAAACTTTGGAAGCAACGGAGCACACATTTTATTTACAGTAAATCATTAGGTCAGTGTTTCTTTCAAATGGTCCATAGGCCACATTCTCCCCCACCCCCCAATCTATGGTGTCACTGAAAAAACAAAGCCATTGGAGCAAGTTCTCTGGGGTTTAATCCCAGGATTTAATTTTTACTCTTCACATTCCCCATAGAAGTTGTAAGCACTCTAAAATTTGAAAACTCCCTCATCACTTGTTCACATTATAAACATCCATGAGGTCTAATGCATAATAGAATCTAAAGGAAATAAGGAAGGAGACAGTTTATGTGCTGTATCTCTCCTTATTACTTCCATTTGCTCTGGTCTTCCATGTGTGCGAACGAACTAGAAACATGAGCTTTAACTTCGTGTTCTCTGGCAGGGAAACAGGGTCCTCAGGAGTCAGGAGGAAAAGACAGAGCCATGAAGAGTTTCACCAGAAATAGAATCTGGGAGGCTATTGTTTTAAAAAATTGTTTAGTTAAAAAAAATTTTTTTAATTAAAAAAAGGGGGGTGCCTGGTGGCTCAGTTGGTTAAGCATCTGACTTTGGCTCAGGTCATGATCTCATAGTCCATGAGTTCGAGCCCTGTGTCAGACTCTGCTCACAGCTCAGAGCCTGGAGCCTGCTTCAGATTCTGTGTCCCCCTCTCTCTCTGCCCTTCCCATGCTTGTGCTCTGTCTCTCTCCCTCAAAAGTAAATAAACATTAAAAAATTTTTTTTAATTTTGAAAATTGTTTAGAATATTATTAATGAAGACCTCCTCCACCCCCACACACAACTGAGCTGTTAAACTTGATCAAATCACTCTAGACTGGATAAAGTTATTTGAAATAAGTATCACCAGAATATCTCAATCTCTTTGATCTCATGTAGTATTCATCAACAGCCCTCTGATATCCAATATGATCTTGAGAGCACTCACTCCAAGGAGAGAGTGGTGGTAGAGAGTGGCATGTAGAGAAAACTGGACCCTTTCCAAGAGCAAATGAATAAACTGGCTTTGTTTGTAAAAATAAGCAAACAATAAAAAAGGGAGGAGACTTTTATAAATTAAGAAAGACAAGAACTATATGAGCAAAGTGCAACGTGTGGATCTTGCTTGAATCTTGATTTGAACAAAGTAACTCTTCCACTTATTGGTGGTATAACTTTAAATAAATTAAACTCTCTAAACCTCAGTTTCTCCATCTACGACATGGGATGGTAATAATGCCTATCTTATAAAAGTATCATAAAGATTAAATGAGATAATCTGTATATAGTATTAATATAGCATGTGGCACATAGTGTCTAATATCAGCTCTCACCATCACCATTATTTAAAAATAAAAACACACAGGGTGCCTGGGTGGCTCAGTCGGTTGGGCTTTTGGCTTTGACTCAGGTCCT
Source organism: Herpailurus yagouaroundi (assembly GCF_014898765.1). Classification (NCBI taxonomy): domain Eukaryota; kingdom Metazoa; phylum Chordata; class Mammalia; order Carnivora; family Felidae; genus Herpailurus; species Herpailurus yagouaroundi. The sequence continues at coordinate 79,353,717 of NW_024412395.1, read as the reverse complement.
GATCTCACAGTTTGTGCACTCGAGCCCCTCCCCTGCTTATGCTCTCTCTCTCTCTCTCTCAAAAATAAACATTTTTTAAAATGTCAAAATAAATAAATATATACACACACATATTACATCTATGTAAGTTATATATATAAATTATATATAAATATAAATTTAAATATTTATATATATAAATATATATTATATATGTTATAGAAATATAAATATATAAATATATACATAATTATAAATAAATATATATTTAAATATAAATAAATATTTAAGTATATATATAAATATTATATATTATATAACCTACCACCAAGGGTATCAGTTAACTGATCCAGAGAGAGCCCTGGATGGTTCCTCAGCAATGTGTAGATGGACATTACCATCCCAGGAGTGCTGAATCCACACTGGGTTCCCTGACATTTGGCAATCCTCTCCTGGAAGCACAGAAAGGTTAGAAGTGCAGAATCTTGGGCCCCACCCCAGATGCACTGAAGAACCTGCACTCTAACAAGATCCCCAGGCAACTTGCTTGCACATTAAAATTGGAGGAGAGGCCCTGGAAAATCCTTCTCATCCTAGGTGTCTCCTTTTCTCAGACTGGGTGGCTGTGATTACTGGTCCTCACCTTTCATTACAGGTTCTCAGCCAATGGAATCACCAGAGGAAGTTTAAAATTTCCAAGGCCCAAGAAGCACCTCAGACCAAAAGTATAGATATATATTTTTTAGATTCCCAGTGGTTTCAGTGCGTAGTCCGGAATGGGAATCATTAAAATAAAGGTTACCCCCTTTAAGTCCTTCAGAGAAGTGAAGCAAATTGCACTCAAGTTGAGAAAACAAAACAATACAAAACCTCCTGAGTGCCTTCTAACTGCCCACCACTGCCCTATCACTTTAGCACATAGAAATTTGTTTACAAACTGCAACCATTAAGCCAGAAGACAATCAAGAAGGAAACACTGCCTATTTCTCTACCAAACTTTTTCCTTCTTAGCATTTTCTCTTTGGAGTCTAACTTCAAAGGTGAAACCCCATTTTGGAAGTTGTCTTCTGGCTACACTGCAACACCAGGATCTCAGCAGTGTCTACTAAAAGAAAGAATATCTCATGGCTGTGAACAGCCAGGTCTCATAAGAGCATCCAGGCAGAATTCGCTCCCTCCAAGTAATGAGGTTTCAAAGGACATAAACAGGACCTGAAATTCCTTCAAGCCCAGAGAATGTGATGTTTGGTTACTCTCTATGTTGCCTCTATCTTTTCCCTCTTGTATCCTCTCCTCATAAGTGAACCTCTTTAACCTAGAAAAAAACAAGTAACAACAGCATTTTTATGGGCAACGTATAAATAATTTAAAGTCAGGAGTCTGAGGTACCCTTTCATTTGAGGCAAAGTCCTAACAAGGTGCTGCCTTATGAGAAACGTCTCCAAATTTACAAAAACTCCTATCATATGTCTTCTGAATAAGTCCTACATTTAACAAATCTTTTTGGGAGCTGAGATTTTCATTCAGCTTTAAAATCAGATTATTTTCCACTTTGTAAAAGAACTACAAAATTATAACCCTCAATGCACATGGCTCTTGTTTCTTTGAGTTTGGAAGATGTAAGAAGGATAGGTCCCATCTAATTAGAACAAAAAAACAAACTCAGCAATGTCAGAGTTTTCTTCCAAAAGAAAAAGTCTTCTGCTCTTTCAGCTGATTTCTGAGAAATCAGTTACAAAATAGCCACACACCCCAGGCTTCACTCCTGGTTTCCAGCTCAGTTTCATGTATGGGCAGTGACCAAGCAGTGGGGCTCATACTGTTCTCTTACTTTAACCTATGGGGCTAGCCATGCTTTTTGAAGCACAGAAACCCTATGAGGAAGAAGCATACCCTCATCTGAACAGGATGAATCCTGGTCTTGGTGCTTCCTGTGCTTTCTATTGTGGTGATAGCAGCACCTTACAGAGAGCATATGGGGATCTGACAGGTCTCGGCTGCATATTATCTTCAGAATGCAAAAGTAAAAATTATATTGTATCCAGTGGGAAAGGGAACTGAGCATTCATCCAGCACCTCCACTATGGCGAGTTTTACACAATTCTTCAGGCTTTGCAAATACATTCTGTCTTCAGCTCATGCCCATTTTTTAGAAGCAAAATGTATAGGTTTTTAAGCAGTATTGCACCCATAAACACAAAAGAAAGATTAGGAGAATATTATTCATTTATAACTACATGTATATATTTATTGAGTGTTTACTATGTGCCAGACAGAGTTCCAGGCACTATGATTCATTGCTGAACAAGACAGATAAAATTCCTCCCCTTTTAGAATATATATTTTAGTTGAGGGAAGACAGACAATACAAATATACATAGACTATACACACACACACACACACATATACATACATGCGTACATAAACTGAGATAGTGAGAAGTGCTATGAAAAAAAATAATACAGGCTAAGGGAATAAGGAGTTGCAGAGGCGATTTGGGCATTGCTATTTTAAAGTGATCAGAGAGGACTGATAATATAACATTTTTGCTGGAACCTGAATGATTTGAAGGAGTCAGACATGAAAGGTTAAGGGAACAAACATCCCACACAGAGGACAACACATGCACAAGCGGCAGAAATGAGCTTGGGATGTTCAGGGACAGAAAGAGGGACAGAAAGGTCAGGGAAGTTGGAGCACAATGAACCCAGGAGGAATGGTAGGATTCCAGGCTGGGAGACAGGGAGGAGCAAGGTAGGTAACTGTAAGGCTTCATCTAGAAAGTTCTAAGAGACCTTCACTCTCATTCTAAAATCCAAAGCAGGCCATATAAGCTATATCATTATAGTTTTTTAAAAATTCATCAGATGCTGAGTATGTAAAGAAACTTAAGTGAACTAAACTCCATTAAGTAGAAGTCCTTTATAAGAGAGACGTGGTAACAGCTGTTCTCATCTCTAACTGAAATGAACGGAGATGGAGTAAGGAGAAACCAGACCAACTTTCAACAAACATTTAATATGGGCTGATGTCACAAATTAAAATACAAAGCTGGACTGCACTTTCCTCAAACTCTTCCCCATCAAACTCCACTGAGTGCTGAGGGTAATACCCTAAAAGTAGGGTAATACCCTAAAACTAGGGGTAGGGAAAGAGAGCTGAAAAAAACTCTTCATGCACATGGACTCCTAGATGAGAAAGATAGAGCAGGAGGTGGGGGGGGGGGGGCAAGCAGGAGAATTGAGAGAAAACTGAAGGCACTCAGGCTTCACAGAGTACAGGGCAACTGCCACCCTCCAGAGGCTAAAGGCAGGGAGGCATGGCTGCAAGAGATCTCCCAAAGCATAGATGTGAGATAGGAGAGCAAAGAGAACACCCTGGTGAACTCAAAAGTGGGCTGCTAGGCCGTAAAGGGAGGGATAATCCAGAGTTCAGGAAGCAGGTGACTTGGCTGTGAAATACAGGCAGATCTCTGAAATCTTACCAGTGCTCAGATACTTAGCCTTCATCTGAGATCTGTATAATGATGCAAAATGATCTAAGATAGGCATAGTCAGAGTCCAAGAGAAAGGAGGGGGAAGAGAAGAGATCGAGGAGGTGGGAGAGAGGGGAGAAAGAAGAGAGAGGAGGGGGGAGAGAGGAGAGAGAGGAAGGGGAGAGAGAGGAGATGAGAGAGAGGAGATGAGAGAGAGGAAGGGGGAGAGAGGAGAAAGAATAAATATTTGAAGAGATGATGGCTTGAGAAATTTCCAAAGCTGATAGAAGACATCAAGCCACAGATCCAAGAAACTTGGCAAACATGAAGAAGGATAAATATCAAACATAAAGAGATGTTAAATGTAATGGGAAACCAATGTAGGAAAGTATGGTGATCTGATTTATACTTGAAAGTGATCTCTCTGACTGATGTATGGGATTTACCAAGTGGTGGGGGTGGGGAGAGGGTCAAGGGTGGGAGCAAGGATATCAGTTAGTAGGCTGTAATAGTAATATAAAAGTGTGATGATGGCATTATCCTTCACTGCCAGTTCACCCTTTCTTTTCCTCCCCAGACAGCACAGGGAATCAGACAGCCTTTCAACTTTCAACAGGGGATTCTTTGACCATATGTTATCCTCACTGATGGTACACTTTTTTCTAACTGATTCATATTCCTGGGAACATGTCTATCTTGTCCATCACTGTACCCCCAGTGCCTAGCACAGTTCTTGTCACACAGCAGGTACTCAATACATATTATCAAGTGAAGGAATAGAACAAAGTTTAAGACTCTAAAAATACAACCATATCTGGACTTTGCTGCAAGGTACCTTATCCTCTTGATAAAGGGGTTATAGCATGATATCATCACTGTGCAGGTGCCACAATCTCCCACTCTACAGCCATACTTAGCTCCTGTGAGTAGACCTGGAAAAAGCATAGTCAAAGATAATATGTTTCTCAAAATGCTCTTTCCAGAATAGCTCTGACCTTAGAGGACATCACCATTCAAAGACTCTTTTTTTTTTTTTTATTTTTTTTTCAACGTTTATTTATTTTTGAGACAGAGAGAGACGAGAGACACAGCATGAATGGGGGAGGAGCAGAGAGAGAGGGAGACACAGAATCGGAAGCAGGCTCCAGGCTCTGAGCCATCAGCCCAGAGCCTGACGCGGGGCTCGAACTCACGGACCGTGAGATCGTGACCTGGCTGAAGTCGGACGCTTAACCGACTGCGCCACCCAGGCGCCCCTAAAGACTCTTGAATATAGAGTTAAGTTCAAATGAGGTCTTAGCTGCTATTATTTAGAATCTTACAGATTCTTGATTGCCACCCATGCCAGGCCCCACCTCCATGGGGTCTGGAACTCTTTTGTTCTGGACCTCATCCTATGTCTTCATCTGGCTATTGATGCATATCCTTTAATACCTTTATTATTTGTAATAAACCAGTAATCTAGTGAGTAAACTGGTTACTCGAGTGCTGTGGGCCACTCTATCAAATCTTATATAATCATACAGATATCTAGTCTTTCAAAATAACTGGATATCAGATTGCCAAAAACAAGGCCAAACTAAAAAAGAGTCTGTACATATAAAGGCCTGAAAATTTGAAAGTATGAGTACATTGCACATTTGCTTTCACCCTTATCTGCATCTTTGATGACATACAAAGTAAAATGCCCAATTGTAAATACTTCTTGGAATATTTGTGTGTTATTATCCATGTTGACTGTATTTCTCTGCTTCTCAGTGGCAGAAACTGCTATTTGTTCCCTCATATCTGTTCTCTCATTCTTTTTTTTTTTTTTTTGGTAAAAGAAACCCCAATTTTTAGCCCCACACACGGTTGCCCAAAATGAAAAATACATTTTCCCAGTCTTCTCTGTAGCTGGGTGGGGTTAATGACAATGTTGGCCAGTGGGATATAAGCATAGTGCTATGTATGGCTTTCAGGATAGAAATGTCCTCAAAAGTAGGGGGGGTGCCCCCTTCTTCATCCCTTACTTCATTTTCTGGAATTCAGATATAATGGCTACACTTGTATTAGTCATCTCTGCCCATGAGGAGAAAGCTGCATGCTGGGGAGGGTGAGGCAGCAACACACAAGGAGCTTGGCTGCCTAATAGGGTTGAGACACTGCTTTACTAGCTCTGATCCACTTACCTTTGGGATTCTGTTATACAAGCATGACAGCCATGAGAATGTGTTTCACAGACCTCCTTCAACATGGAGGGTAACTGACCAAGAGACCGCTGCACTTTGATTTCTATCACCTAGGTGTCCATTGAGGCCATGACTCTCATGGGTTGCTCCCCACTAGTGGTTTTGGAGAGACATGGGAGTCCCTGTCAACCACCCCCAATGGCTTTGATGAATGTGCTTTAGACTGCACAGCAGCCTTAGACCCTCCCAGTCAGCCTCCTTGCCCTCTCCTCTTCACAGGCGGCACTTGTATTACAGTCTGTCTCCCTGAGCTTCTCTAGCTCCCTCATTATTTTTCATTCAGGTATTTCTCCTAATAAAATCCTTGTACATTTAATCCCATTTCTGGCGTCCGCTTCCAAGAGAACTGAAACTAACACAGTGAGAAAGGAATAAACTTCTATCTTCTATCTTATTTACTGCTATTTGAGATTTTCTGTCACCCACAAGTGAACAAAATCTTAAATATTACACATTAGTACCACGGATAACCAGGAAATCAGTGTTCATTGTTTTTACGTTCAAAGATCTAGAATGATTTCTAGAAGATAGTTACTGATGCCTTTTGAGTTTTGTACTCTTTGGGAAATTTCACTCTCTCTAGGGGGAATGAAAATGTACAAATATCCATTGTCACATAATTCTGCATATAGTTTACTGGGGTCTACAGACATCTGGAAGCCCACCGGACTTCATGGATAGCAGGCTAAGAATCCATTCCTTACATGACTTTTATTTAGTAAGTTTTTCTAAGGTAACATTTTTGGGGTTTAATTTCTCCATGGCTCTTTTACTTTCATTTTAGGAGATTTATGTGCTCTTTTTTCCTAATGGGCATGATGATTAGTTCTTGAAGACAGAATGTCAATATTGTGACTCTTAATTCTAAAGGATGCTAAGTTAAGACCTTTTAAGATTTGCTTTAATTCCCATTGCTAGTTCCTCCATTTTATATAATGTGTTTAGGGCCAAAACAGAGATTAGAAAGAATTTGGTTCTTATGACAGCCACAATTGTGCATTGCCTACAAAACTAAAATGTAGGACTTTCTTCAAGAACATAAAACCATACTAGTAGGAAATATGACTCTGTGTGGTTCTAAGAAGATATTTGAAATATCACCTGATGAGGATATCAGCACTATACACACACATGCACACACTCAAAGCAAAGAAAAGGATATGATTCCTCCTCAGATATGGTAACAGCATTGTTTCAAGATCAGTGTTTTTTTTTTCTATCACTTGTACCAGAAGGAAAATAAGAGTTTTGTACATAAAGGTGAGAGAGCTAGTATGATATTCACATTGGCTAGCTCACGCTAATTTAATGGAAATGCACATTAATTCTTCTACTCATATTTTCAATTTGATTTAATGCTTATGGAACACCTGTGATATACAAATCATCTCTTATAAGCATGGAGCCTAAATCTGGAACCCACCACCACTTCGCCACTGTCCTTGGTCCTGACTTATCACTGTTTTCTAAGGCAGTAGTTGTTTCTACCAACAGGAACTCTAGTGACTCCTGTCCAGCTTCTCCTGGAAAGTCTGAGGCAGGTCAGGGAAAAGATATTAGTAGAACAGAATAGGAAAAAAAGAGGTAGGGGGTGGCTTCTGGAATAGAATAAGAATTATATCTTATATAATTATAAAAAAAAAGCTTGTTTATTGTGTTCAAAGATTTATCGTTTTCAGAAAGAGAACATGATCAACCATGACCCCAAATCAAAGAAACAAGAGAAAATATGTATGCCAACTAACACAAAGATGTGCAAACAAGGACACACTTAAGAAGCAAGTTTGTGTGGGTAGCCTAGCAGCACAGCAAGAGAACAGCAGCACCCAAGGGATGGCATGATTGAAATGTCATAACTGATTGTTTCCAAAGTGTTCATGTTTTCTCTTTTTTGATTAAAACTTTGGATTAGATTCACAGAACAAAGAGCATCCTCACATCTCGGAAGTAGAGATCATCTTTCACCATGCTACCATTTGGGAAAGTAGGTGAGGAGGGGACATATGCTTATTCTAATGAATGCCTCCTCACCTTCAATTCTAAGTGGCTATATGCCAGGGAAAGTGAAGCATATGCCAAATACCAAGGTCATTTCTGTGCCCCAGAGGAATGTGCAATATAACAAGAGGTGTGATTGTCTGTGTGTTGGCTTGGGTACACATACCCATACTGTAATACAAAGAAAAATGAAGCACCCCCTCCAGGTATCCCCATCTTAATAAGCCCTCAAATGAAACTTTTTATTTCCCAAACTTATTCTTTCCCTTCTTTTCACTAACTTGTTTAATAGCCTCAACACCTGCTAAGTCATTCAAGCTTAAAAACCTGAGCTATTTTCAACTTTTTATTTTTCAATCTACCACAATCAATGTCACCAGGTCCTGTCACTCACACTTCCAAACTGATTCTCTAAACTCCCTTCACTTCTAACTGTTACTCCTCAGAATCAACACTTATTAAGTCTTACCTGAACAATTATCAGAGCTGCCTAACATGTCTCCTGCTTCCATTCTTGACATCCACAATGCCACCCTTTCTATCACTAAAATCCAAGTCTGATAATCATCTATTATCTGCTTTAATTCAAGTCTGATCATCATCTGTATCTGCTTTAATTCAACTGGCTCGTGGCCACCAAACTACCATGCTGAGGATTTCTGAATCACTCAGGGTGCCTATTAAAATGAAATCCTTATGGAATCAGAATTTCTGGGAGAAAGTACAAGAAAATGTGCTTCATAAATAAGCACACTGAATGGGTCTTAGGGAAATTTATAATCAGAGTTCCTGGAATACAAGAAGAAATCCAAACTCCTTGGCATAGCCTACAAGACTTTTTGATAAACTGCCCATCTTCTCCTGCCATTCAACCCATGTATCTTGAACTCTGGTCACATGCAAGAATTGGCTACACCATCAGGACTTTCACCTTACACTACATTTGCATATAGGACTCCTGAAACTCCTGTCTTCTTTACTTGGCAGAATTTTGTATGTCATTCAAAGCCCTGCTCAAATGTTCTCTACTGTGGGGGTGCTGCCATCTCATATACCTTTCCATTCTCTGCTCCAAGTAACCAGCTTACTCTGTGCTATCATGGTCAATGTTCACATATTTGTAATAGAACTTTGTACCCCATGTGACACTGTGACTTATAATTAGGAATACATATTGTCTTCACCCACTGTTCCTGGCACATAACTCCTGAAATCCCAGGAATTTCCTAGGTCTTGACCAAGATCAGGGTGTCCTTGTTAATACTGTAACTTTGGGGATGAATTTAATGGGGGCTGGTTGCCAGATACACCAACCATGTGATCAAAAGGGTTGGAACTTTCAGTCCTGTACCCTAACTCCCAGAAAGGGGAGAGGGGCTGCAAGTTAAATCAATTTCCAATGGCCAATGATTTAATTAGTCATGCCTGTATAATGAAGCCTCCCTAAAAGCCCAAAAGGACTGGGCTTAGAGAGCTTCCAGGAAGCCTCCAGGTTGGTGAACCAGAACACATCCATATGCCACCTGTGCCAGGCTACACCACCATGGGGTCAGAAACTCCTTTGTTTTGGACCTCATCCTATGTCTTCATCTGGCTGTTGATTCATATCCTTTAATACCTTTGTAATAAACCAGTAATCTAGTAAACTGGTTACCTGAGTTCTATGAGCCACTCTAGCAAATTGATCAAACCCAAGGAGGGGGCTGTGGAAATCTGATTTACAGCCAGTCAGTCAGATGTATAGGTAACAATCTGGACTTGTGATTAGCATTGGAGGTGCAGGGAGGTGCATTCTTGTGGGGCTAAGCCCTTAATGGAACCTGATGTTATCTCTGGGTGGACAGTGTAAGAACTGAGTCAAATTATAAACTCAGGGAGTTTATATTATATTCCCTGAGTCAAGGAATTACTTGGTGGTGTGGGGGAAAACTCCCCACACATTGGAACTGAGTGAGATAAATGTACCCTGCATCATAATCATTTGTGAACACATAAACCTCTCTTGACCCTAAGAGACACCACTTTCTGTTAATCTTCTTTGTGTCAAACACTGGGCTAGGTGTTGGGGATATATCATAGGGATGTAATAAATGTTAATTAACTTTAATAAATGATCACGATGTATACAATTTGCTATGAGAATGCTCAGGAAAGAGGAAGGATTTCTCACAGTCTTGAGGCATCTGAACAGAAGAAAAGAAAGAGAAACAGAAAAGTGCCAAAAATGGTGGTAGAAACTGTTGTGTATTCCAGCATGCATTTTCCTTTCTTCCTTCCTGCTGCATAGAAAAGGGATGAAATGGCTAGAACTCCAGTAGCTACCTTAGATCATAGGCAACATATTAATGGCAGCAGAGGAAAAAGAGAGAAGATGCTTGGGTCTCAGATGACATCATGAAGCTTCTGGACCAGCCCCAAGACATCCCTTTATGTAAAGTAAAAATGACATGTATCTTGTTTGAACCACTGTTAGTTTTGAGTTTGTGCCATTTTCAAATTAATCCTAAATAATACATATGATGATAAATTTTACAGAAGCCCAATTTTAATGGAGAAACAGGATCTGGGTGGCTTAGTAGACTAGGCTTGAGGGATATTTGTAGATTTTTGGAAGGAATCAATGGAAGAATCAGGTCTTGCTTGTTTGGGTACATGTTCTATCTAAGAGATGTCTCAAGAGATTGGAGTCTGGCTCAAAGTGCCATTGGCTTGAAATGTGTTTATTTTTCTTGATTTGGTGGATGATCTATTTGGAGGAGGGAAATAGGAGCAGAGATATGGCATGGAAGGTCTTGGAGTGAAACAGTGAGGTCGGGACCAAGCCGGTGGCTAGGGGTTGGAGAGGGAACAAGCAACAGAGTTACTCTCACTGACTCTGGTTTGGGGAGATAATACCAGTTCTTGGATCAGGGTTATTCCGTGTTCCCAGCTTAGTACCGCCTTGAGCGTTGCAAGGGCAGAGTCTGCCCTTCTGTAGCTCCAGCAGCCCTTTGTGAGATTTAAAGTTCATATTGCAAAGACTGAGAAATTACGTTCCTCTGTGCAGGGCCAGTGACTAGTGCCTGAGGGGTCTTGGCCACATCCAAGACAGAGGCAGAAAGAAGAAAGAGAAAGATGAGGAGGGGCGAGAAAGTAGTGAAGGAATAGAAACTAAGAAAGGGAAAGAGAGGTACAAGGAGAGGGAAGAAAGAGATGTATGCCGTGGGACACAGCTGAGAAGAACAATAACCCCCCCAGCAACCTCCTTACAACAGAGAAGGAGGCCAAAGGGACAGGTAGTGCAGACACTTTTGCCTGAGCTTCTGGTGGTTTTAAAATTCATTGCAATTGTTGGTTCTCCCTGCCTAAGTCACCTTCACCCCTTCACTTTTCTCTGAATCATTACAGCCACCCCCAGAAAGTTTCTCTCTCAGCTCTGCAGACCAAGAACCCAAAGAAAGACTAGCTAATGGACAGCTCTTTCCAGATTCCCATATGAATATCAAGATTCAACATTATGTTGAGCAAGTAATGCTCAATGACTACTTTTCAGCCCCCTTGGCACTTCCAGGCAGGTCTGGCTCTGCACGTGAAGCAGGTTATTTTCTGGTGTGGATATTAACAATCGCTTTTACATATTGGGCATTTACTGTGTGCCAATCACCTTGTTAACCACTCTCCGTGGAATTTAATCTTCACCTCAATTCCATGGGAGAAGTTACTGTTATTAGCCCCATTTTGCAGAGGGGAAAGCTGAAGCTCAGGATATAAAGCAACTCACCTGAGGTCACAGAGCTACCAAGCAGCAGAGCAGAGAGTACAGGACTCAACCATGACTTGCTCCAAAAGCCCACACTTTTGATCTCTATGTCTCACTGCCTCACAGAATAACATGCTTCAGTTCCTGACCTATGTTAGAGAATTGTGTCTGGGGTATAATTTATTCATGGTTTCTTCCTCCCTCAAACTCTATGTTAAGGGGATCACCTGTTCTGGGGGCCCCTAAGTAAGATTTAAGAAATCTCTCTGCCACTAGATGTCTGACCAATATGCACTGGCCTTCCCTCTGGATGGCCTTAGACCCTGCCTGATGACATCTTTTGATGACCTGAGGGGGTTTTGCAAAAAGCACAGATTGGAGGCCAATCACATTATCTAGAGTCTCCTAACTGGCTTCCATACAATTCTATACATTACTCAATGTTCACCAAGGTAAGTGTGGTCACCATCTGTCACTATATAACATTATTAAAATGTTATTGACTATATTGCCTATGCTGTGCTTATTCATCCCTGTAACTTACTTATTTTTTTAAGTAGAAGTCTGTACTTAATCCCCTTCACCTATTTTGCCCATCCCTTCAACCCCTTCCTCTCTGGCAACCACCAGTTTCTCCTCTATATTTACAATTCCATTTGTTTGCTTTTTTAAAAAATGCCACATGGCATTTGTCTTTCTCTGACTTATTTCAAAATAACCAAAGCAACCTTGAGAAAAAAGAACAAAGCTGGACGCATAATAATCCAAGATTTCAAGATATACCACAAAGGTATAGCAATCAAAACAGGAAGGTACTGGCACTAAACAGACACATAAATCAACAGAACAGGATAGAGAGCCCAGAAATAAACTCATGCTTATATGGTCAATGAAACTAGGAGAAAGTGGACAGGAATATACAATGGGGAAAACACAGTCTCTTCAACAAATGGTGTTGGGAAAACTGGACAGCTACATGCAAAAGAATGAAACTGGACCACTTTCTTATAACATACACAAAAATAAACTCAAAATGGATTAAAGGCCTAAATGCAAAACCTGAAACTATAAAACTCCTAGAACAAAACATAGGCTGTGATTTTTTGGACATCTGTCTCAGCAGCATTATTCTAGAATGTCCCTAGGTAAGGAAAACAAAAGCAAAAACACACTATTGAGACTATAACATAATAAAAAAAGCTTTTGCACAGCAAAGGAAACCATCAGCAAAACAAAAAGGCAGCTGAGTAAATGAAAGAAGACATCTGCAAATGATACATCTGATAAGGGGTTGATATCCAAAATACATAAAGAAGTTAATACAACTCAACATCAAAAGAACCCAACAAATTCAACTAAAAAAAGGGGGCAGGTGGGGTGCACTGGTGGCTCAGTTGGTTCAGTATCTGACTCTTGATTTCAGCTCAAGTCATCATCCTAGGATTGTGGGATCAAGCCCCACATCACACTCCATGCTGAGTGTGGAGCCTGCTTAAGATCCTCTCTCTCCCCCTCTGCCCCTCTCCCCCACCCTCTCTTTCTCTCTCTCTCAAAAAATAAAAATAAAGAAAGATAGGCACAGGACCTCAGAGGCAAGTTTTTAATCCCACAGGTCATGTTTGACTTTAAGACTCCTCTTCCTCGGTGGTTTCTCTCACTTTTCTCAACAGCCTCTCATCCTCTGAACCAGAAACTTTCTTCTATCTATGTGGCAATCAGGCTTGCCTGCCAGGACTGACACACATACACTTAACAGAATTTGGAAGGGAGGAGAAAGAAAGGGAAAGAATGGCATATTTCTTTTAAAAGGGTTATCTGCAAAAATTGAATCGACATCTTTAGAGTGTACTTTCCAAATGATCACAGGAGTTTTGATAGATAAAAATGAGCCCATAGATGGGGCGCCTGGGTGGCTCAGTCGGTTGAGCGGCCGACTTCAGCTCAGGTCACGATCTCACAGTTTGTGAGTTTGAGCCCCGCGTCGGCGGGCTCTGTGCTGACAGCTCAGAGCCTGGAGCCTGCTTCGGATCCTGTGTCTCCCTCTCTCTCCGCCCCTCCCCTGCTCATGTTCTGTCTCTCTCTGTCTCAAAAATAAATTAAAAAATAAATTAAAAAAAAATGAGCCCATAGATAAGAACCAGCTTATCTATTTTTAAAAAGTAATAGCACACAAACTGTTGTTAGCCATTATGTTAAAAATCCCACTAGTTTGTTTAGGGGCAGGGGAGAGAGGATGGGGAAGAAGCTAGACTCAAAAACCTATTTCCTCATTTAACCAAAACTCTTACTTACCATCACCTACAAAGCCCTAGCAATCTGGCCCTTGGCCACATCTCCAGCCCCACCACCCTCCTTGCTATCCCTTGGCATGCAGAAATCCCCATATCTGAGGATCTTTGCACCCCTATTCCTTCCATCTGGGATACTCTTCCCCCAGATGTTTGCTCCTAACTTCATACTTGTCATGCTCAAATGTCATCCTTTCAGAGACCTAAACATCCATCTCACTTAAAATATCAGCTCCTGTCCCTTCACTTTGTTTTATGTTCTACCCTAGCACTTACCACTGCCTGACATTATACATTTCCATTTACTCATATGCTTACTGTGTGCCACCCTATCACAACGTAAACTCCATGCAAGCAGGGACTTTGTCATTTCTGTGCTCTGCTGCATCCCCTGAGAACACTGGAACTCAGTGAGTAGACCTTAACAAATAAGCAAATTAAATACTCATTATCACTCTGTGACCTAAGTAGTATTATCCCCTTTTAACAGAGGAACTGGGGCTCTAAGAGTTCAGGGCATCTCAGTAAGAGAGATGAAACTGAATCCTTGTTTGTTTAAATAATCAGGCCAGAGTTTTGTTTGCTATGCCATTAAGTTATGCAAAGAAAAAAGTGGCATAATGCTAACAAACCCGACTGCCAGTTTTTACTCTCATAGTAGTCCTCTGAGAGCCTAACAGCTCCCATTACATATCAGGAATAACAAGCTCGTGTTATCCAGTGTGGAACTCAGAGTCAGAGGAAGGTTTTCTGGAACCTAGAAATTACAATTTGGGGAGGGGTCCTATTTAAGAAAAATAATACAAGACCACAGATGCGAAAATAAGCTCAGGGCCTTAAGACAGGCCTCACCAGCGAGAGGCCCTGATGTTTGACCCTAGCTTCTGGGTGTGTCCCTCGTGCACAGGTAAAAGCGTTGGGGCTATCCCGTACCCCGAAGCAGGGATCACAGGTGGTTCCAAAGGTGCTGGCACTGTGGAAAGGCAGGCAGCACCACCCTGGGTTGGTTGTCATCTCTTAAGGAAGCCCCTTTACCTTCCTGCCTCAGTTTCTCCCTTAGAAAGTGGTGTCAATACGCCGGGACAACATTAAAGTCCGTGGCCACGTCTGGGTGGGGGGTGTTTTAAAGGATGCCTAGGGGCTTTGCTGACCTCAAACGTCAGGCACAGTCTGGATCTCTCCCAGAGACTCAGAGGGCCAGTCCGCTTTCTGAGAGGACACACACCGCGCCAGCAGCGGATGCAGTGAAGACCTTCGAGTTCCCAGAGCCCGGCTTTGGTTCAGCTCTGCCAGTAACTAGCTGTGACTTGAGCATATCACAATTTCCACATCTGTCCGCCCTGCTCTCCACCCATCCAAACGCACCCAGGGGAGCCGAGGCTCAGCCATCTACACACCGCTCCTAGTCTACGTAAGGCGTTCCGTTATCGTTTACGGGGTGGGGTCGGTCGTCAGCCCGGGCGTCTCGCAAAGAGGGAGAAAAGGAACACGAGGAAGTGGGGCCCGAAGCTCCAGGGCAGTCTGGAAAGCACGCCGCAGGCCTGCCGCGCGTGGCGGCGGAGGCGGGCAAAGCCGCCTCCAGGCCAGAAGCCGGCGCCCGGCGCGCTCACCTCGCGGCCGTTCACGTAGCCGACCAGCTCCGCCGCGGGGTCCATGCTGGCGGGGTTTGGCCTGGCGGGGCCCGCGGAGGGGCCGCCGGCCCGGCTGCCGGAGCCCACGGGGCAGTCGAACCCAAGGGAGAAAGACCCGGGGAAGACCGAAAGTTCCGTGCGCCTCGCGAGGAAAACTCGCCCGGATACCAGGACGCCACGCGAGCGCTCCGCCCGCTGCGAAATCGGTAGCGGACCCCTCCCCTCCACGCCCGGGCGCTGCGCGACCACGCCCGCCCTCCGCCTCTCAGCAGGTGCTGCAGCTCCTGCGGCGTCTCTTTGCTAGTCCTTCGCTGTTAACACATTTTAAGTGGCGTTCCAGCTAGAAGTGAAGTCCGCAACAGTCGGTTTTCTTGTGCCACTGCTCCCGCTACGCTCCCAGCGCGCCTGGTTCAGTTCTAAAGAAACAATCCCAATGCAGCTTTGCAGGAAAGGAACTTAAGGACAAAACGAAGGTTTTGTAACTTTATCTCAGTTTCGGAAATAATTATTCAAGTTTATTTTCAAAATTAAGAGCTCCCTTGATTTGGGGATAGGCTTTTTTTTTTTTTTTTTTTTTTAAAGCTCTGTCACTCTTCACAGTTTATCTAGTAAGTAACCACAAAGTGTATCTGGTAAATATGAACATCTTGGAAGCTTTTTTTTTTTAAATGCAACTTGGAAAATACCTAAAAGCGTCAACATAAAATCACCTGTAAGCCTATAATTTAGAATTTACCAGTATAATTTTTACAGTTTTGAAATCTGCCTATAACTCCTTTTAAAAACTCAGAACCAAACTAGGTATTTTCCAGACTTGTTTTCATTTCATATACCTGGAACACTTTCCCATGTCATTTTATTTATGTGAACACAAAATTTTCTTAACACTTCCAAAGTTTGTACATAAAAGTGAAGAGTACAACTAGCATCCCCATATAACTCACTGAACTCTAACAATAGAAGAAGGGTTCAACATTTTGCAATATTCACTTTTTGTGGAGTATTTTAAAGCCATTATTTTATCCCTATGTGCTTTAGTATACATTTTTTAAAAAGACATTTTCTTACTCCAATTGCCATTTTTATACCTAACAAATTATTTCCTTAATATCCTCAAATTTCCCAGTGTCTTCTTACACTTGCTTTCTCTGAATCAAACAAGGGCCATTCAGTGTATTTGTTGTCTCTTCAGTTTGTTTTAATCTAGAACAGACTCCTCACCCACTCCCCCACTTTTAAAATGTTAATTTATTTGAGAGAGAGAGAGAGAGAGAGAGAGAGAGAGAGAGAGAGAGAGAGAACACAGGGGAGGGGCAGAGAGAGAGGGAGACAGAGAATCCAAAGTGGGCTCCACACTGTCAGTGCAGAGCCTGATGCAGGGCTCAAACTAACTGCAAGATCGTGACTTGAGCAGATGTCAGAAACTTAACCTACTGAGCCACCCAGGTGCCCTGCCCCACTCCCCCTTTTTAATGTTATTAACATGTCCATCCAGTCAATTGTCCTATAGAATGAACCACACTTTATAATGGCTGATTGCTTCTTTTGGTGTTATTTGTTCTTCCATCCTACTTATTACCTATACTGTGCCTATGGATCTAGAACCTTGATTAAATTCTAGTTCAGTTATGGGGTGGTGGTGAGGGGGAATAAGAATACTTCATAGGTGGTGCCATCCACTTTACACTGCAACATATCAGGAGGCTTAGGATGTTTGGTTGTCTCATTCTTAATGATGCTAAAATTGATCAGTGGGTTCAGTGTGTTCTCTCTTCGTGAATTTCTCCATCAACATCTCACCTCATGGTTTCACCATCCATTGCTGACCACTGTCTGAAGCAGTTATTTTATTAGGAGGTTGCAAACTAGTAATCATCCTAATTCTAACATTCTTCCACATTCTTCAGCTGCAATTCTCTTGAAGAGAAAAACTATCACTCTCCACTATGGCTATTGACTATGCACACACAAAATATATCTTTATTACTTTCTCTTACAAATTTTCAGAGCATCCAATGGTTTTTTTTTTTTGAGTTATCATTATGAATTTGTGACTTTTTGTAGAATGTGTTTTAATCAGTAATAGTCTTTTACTAATGTTCAGTTTGTCCCATCTTAGGGCAATGGAAACACCTTCAAATTCGAACTCGTGTCATTTTGATATGGTCACATTCATTTTTAATAATGTCCTTGTTTTTTGGAACAAGACATCCCAGGCTCACCTTGTTTATATTCTGTCCCAGACTTGGAATCAGCCATTTCTCCAAAGACCCCTAGTTTCTCTGATGGGAAATAGTATTTAGAAACCACAATCTAGATGCTAGAAGTACTCATTGTTAGTCAGTTATCACTGTTTCCAGATATTTTTAGTGGACAGAGCTAGAAAATATATAATTTTTAAAAGAGTGCAAAAAGCATGAGTTCACACTAATATTTCTAATTAAAATTTAAGATTGCAGAGTTTGATTCTGGAACCAAAGATTCTAAACTTCTGAAAGATTCTGAAATCTAATTGTTTTAATCTGTCCTTAGATCTATTTCATAATAGCCACATTGATATTTTAGCAGCAGTGAGACTAGTAAATGAAAGTTTGATTTCATTATAGTTCTTTTTATTCTTAGAGTGTACCCTTAATAAAGATACAAATTCAAAATGCCTTTTGTAAGATTGGGTATCTCTGTCACCAACCTTTTATTTTCATTCATTTCAGTTGGTTTTTGAGTGATGTTACTTAGGTTGTTTCTTTTTTCCATTTTTGTTATTACAAACCATACCATAGTGAAATTTTTGTATTTTTTCAAGAGAATTTTACTGTAGTTTCCTAAAAATGAGACTACTTGGTTGTATAATTGTATATAACTACGTAATTTTGCTGGATATTGTCAAAATCTTTTCTATAAAGTTCGTGTCATTTTGTATTCCCTCCCTCAATGTACCACAGGAACTAGCTGAATAATAAAAGGAAGAGGCTGGAATTATTAGAATCTAGAACCTAGGAGACCGAGAGGGTACTGCTCAGCCACTGTTTAATACCTCAGGAGCTAGGAAAGGTCTTCTAGGAGTAGGAACTCAGATCTCAAAGATGGCTCATGGCACAGGTGGCCAGAATACCTCGAGCCTGAGGGAGTCTCCCTGAGGAGCTAGGCCTGAGGCCTGTGAAGAGTCACAGCCCAAGTAGTGTTGGTACCTCCAAGGTGGTATAATGAGGTTGGTATGCTAAACCAACTGGTGTCAAACAAACTGCTGCCCCCGAATGAATCACCATTGCTGAGGTAATGCTGAGAGGAAAAACAAGCAAATAAGGAGGAAGAAACAAGTCCTTTTTCCTTCTTTCTGATTTTGTTTCTATCACCCCTTTTTGACAGAAGCTAAAGTAAGTCAGCTAGCAAAGAAAAAACGTAATTTGTACAGTTCCAGCATCACTTAGCAAGTTATAAGAGAGGTGGGCTTGGAGGTAAGAGACGACAGCTGGAACATACTAAAAATTGAGTTTTATTCCATGAAAACAAGAATGTTTCAGGATCAACAAATTAGTGAATATAGTTTGTCATATTAATATACCTAAGGAGAATAATCATATACCCATTTTTGTGCTAATTATTAACCTACTATGTTTTAGCTTCAAATCCATGTCTCCAGTTTGTTAAGGCCAGGTCTTTGCAAACCACATTTTTCCTTTGCCAGGCTCCCTTTCAGCCTCTGGCAATAGGAGATAGAAGCAAACTGTTAAGTATGGAGGAGGAAAAAGTTTGCTGCTTCCTGTTTGCTTCTTGTTCCCATCAGTATCATCACAGAAATGGCGCACCCTGGGCAACAACTGACTTCAGAAGCAACAGATGGCCTCAGTCTGCAACTTTTCCACACTATCAGACCAGTGTTGTCATAGTCATTCAGAGAAACAGCACCAACTTGTTGCATACCTTCCCTAGAGTCCTGAAACTCTTCCTTCAAGCCTTTAAGTTTCAATAATTCTATCCTTTTCTCTTTGTTCCCCCAACCCCAAAAGGTACCTCCCCCCTAGTTACTTCCTCTGACACTTCAGTGGTCCCTTTTGCCTTTTCAGTTCTTGTTTAGTTCTCTAGTATAGGGCTAACAATTTATAAAATGATTGTGGTTTCTATCTCTTGGCTGGACCCTAACTCACAATTTCTATCAATTCCAAAAGTCACTTGACAAAAGACTCAACACTCATTTGTGATTTTTAAAGAAAGCACTCAATAAAATAATTGATAAATACTTTAATGTGATTATAAATTATATATAACAAGCTCAAAACCCAGCATCTTACTTAATAGGGTAATATCAGAGGCATTCCCATGAAAATCAGGAAGAAGACAAGGATAATTATTCTCACTACCATTAACATTTTACTTAAGGTGGCAGCCATGCAATTAAACCAAGGAAAGGCATAAGATTTGGAAGGAGAAAAAAAAGAGGTAAAGAGCTTAGTTTTCAGTCTGGAAAATACTATAAACAGTGAGAATTTAGTAATTAACATGCAGAAATCAATAATCAAGGTATATGCAAATAATAATTAGAAGAGAGAGAATCAAAGGGAAGATCCCATTTATATTACCAAGAGAAAGACAAAATAACTAGGCATAAATTTATTAAGAAATATGTAAAAGCTCTAGGAGGGAAATCTCAAAACTCCCCCTAAAGTCTACAGACCACGGTAGCAGGGAATAAACAGACACAAATGAACAGACTATAAGAACAGAAAATTGAGAAATAAATTTAAGTGCACATGAAAATACAACATAAAAAAGAATGGCATTTCAAACCAGTAGTGGAAAACATGGACTTTCTATTTTTTTTTTTTTTTAACATTTATTATTATTGAGAGACAGAGACAGAGCACAAGCGTGGGAGGGGCAGAGAGAGGGGGAGACACAGAATCCCAACCAGGCTTCAGGCTCTGAGCTGTCAGCACAGAACCCGACGTGGGGCTTGAACCCACGAGCAGTGAGATCACAACCTGAGCCGAAGTCGGATGCTGAACCGACTGAGCCACCCAGGTGCTCTGAAAACATGGACCTTCTAATTAATGGAGGAGTCATTTGGAAAAAGGTGGAAACTTCATTCATATCTCATATAACAAGAAAAAATCCCCATGGGTCAGAAATTTGAATGTAAAATCAAAATGAAACTGTGGGTACATGTCTTTATAATCTGGAAGTAGGAGAATTGTTTCTTACTGTGACCAAATTCCACTGCAATAAAAGTCTCATAGAAGGGAGAAAAAATAGAAAGAAACAATAGGAACAAAAATATAAGACTGGAGACTAACTCTAGGAGGTCCAAAGTCTTCAAGTAATAGTACATGAAAGAGAACAAAGACTGCCGGGTGCCAAGCTCTTAAACACTGTGTAAACCGTTCCTTTAATAAGGCCTCCATTCAAACCACATTGTTGATGTTATGAGTAAGTCCTGTAAGATTTTATACTCCTACAGCAATTCCTCAAAGTTTGATCCTAGGACAGTCTGCTCTAGAATTATCTGAAATGTTTGTTAAAAATATAGGTTTCTAAGTCCACCCTTTTAGTTGTCAGATATTATGTAAGCAAGCTTTTCGATCTAGGCAGAATAGAATTTGACTAGTCATTTGAATACACTAAGCTATGTTCACTGATCTTGGATATGAATAGGATTTATTACTTTGTACTACTGGTGTAGTAAGCAATCTTTAAAATAAAGTTATAAGGGGCACCTGGGTGGCTCAGTAAGTTGAGCATCTGACTTTTGATTTCAGCTCAGGTCATGATCCCAGCCAGGGTTGTGGGATTGAGCCCCATGTTGGGCTCTATGCGAGTGTGGAGTCTGCTTAAGATTTTTTTCTCTTTCTCTCTCTCCCCTTCTGTCCCTCTCCCCAGCTCGTGCTGTCTCAGTAAAGTAAAGTAAAGTAAAGTAAAGTAAAGTAAAGTAAAGTAAAGTAAAGTAAAAGTAAAATAAAATTAAATAAAAATAAATGAAAGTTATAAAAACCAAATTTAAAAGAACCTGAAAGGTTAAGCCCCTCAGCCAAGTCATCAGATTACATATAATGGAAATAATTCAGAAATCAACACCTAACAGGTAATTCTGAAAGTATAAGAATGAAGCGTGACAGAAAACTGGCCAGGGCAGAAGGCAACTTTTAAAATCTTCTGTGTGTTCACATGTATTGGATGGTTTAAAAACAAAACAAGATAGCTTGGTAAGCAACAAGATAACCAATGAAAAAATTTTTCACAACACATTTTATTTGGCTAAAAGGTTAACAGCTTTTGCTTAGTTAATGGCTGTTCGGTTGAAAGAGGCTTACACCAACAGGAAGATAAGTTATAGGCTGACCAAAATGATTACAGAAGTTGAACATTACAAAATACTCTATGCACATACATCTAAACATAAGAATGAATAAATTAACACTCATGAAAAGGTGGGGGTAAAAAAAGCTTTCATCATGCATTTCATCTTCTTGATCCTTGTTTTGACTTGTTATGGTTTGAGAATTCAAAAAAAACCCAGATTCCATAAATTCACGTCATCTTCTCATCTTCCTGCAAAGTAGAAAAAAAGGAAGATAAACAATACTAACAACACAAAGCTAATACTTTTGCTGTGAAGCATGGAGAAAAAAATGGCTACATCATATAATTTGGAATACTCTACGATTGTGGGAATTATAAAATAGGGGTTAAGAAAAATTGACTAGCTTAGATTTTACACATTACATACTTTACTATATATTTCTTTTTTATTATTAACTTTGGCATACATAAAAGAGAATATGAAAATGTATAACTTAAAAACAATCAAATAAATGTTGATGTACCTACCACCCAGGTTAAGAACTAAAATGTTACCACACCTCAGAAGCTTCCAGTGTGCCCCTTTCTGATCACATCCCCCGTCGTCCCCCAAGAAGTAACCACTGCCCTGAACTGCGTTTATCTCCTGCTTGTTCTTCTTTAGTTAACTTGTTTTTTTTCAACACCTTTATTCATTTCCAAGTCTCTCCTTCACTGAAACATTAAACAGTCTTATTTTATATTCTGTATCTAATCCTGCTATCAGTTGCTTCTGCTGGCACATTGTTCCCTTGCATGTGTAGGGTTTACTATGAGGTAACTGCTCATTTCCCTCAGAACTTTATCTGTGGAAAATTTGTTGATGACTGAGATGAAGGAGAGCCCTAGAAAATATTTATATTTGCTTCTGACAGACAAAGGGGGCACTACAAGTCATTGACTAATACTAAATCCTCAGCTTGAGGTTTTCTGTGACTTCCAGATACTGTGATTTCCAGCTGCAATGCAGGAGAGTTTGATTTTGGTTACAAATTCTCAGAAGATTTTTTTTCTCCTCAGCTCAGTACCAGAGTTATTTCCTGGGGCTTAAAAAAGCTGGTGGTAAGGTTGTTTTTAGTTTGCTCTCCTACTGAGAGTAGCTTAACTTTATTGAAGGTGATCTACTATTAGACTCTTCATTTTAACTAAACCTGAGGATATGCCTTCTGTCCTCAGCCCCATAAGGCTATGTGAATCCAATACTTAGGTTCACTTAATTAGAGAAATGCCTTTGGGCAAAAGCCAGTTTCAGAGTCCACCTACCTCTCTGGGTTCCTGCTCTCATTTAGTTTCTGATATGAACTTTCTTTTCTTCTAGCTAACAGATTTGTTCAAGGGTTTTGTTTGTTTTGTTTTTTTAATATTTTACCTAGTAATTTTATTTTTAGGTTGACCATGCACCTGGTTGGTCACATTATAAGAAGTAGAGTTGTATTTATTCTTTACATTATATATATGTTTTTTAGATAAGATGTACACGCACGGGGCCAAATTACAAAGTATAAATGGTAGATATAAAGTAGGTCTCTTTCTCTCCTTTGTACTCCTCTCCAGAGCCAATGATACCACTGCCTTGGGTAATTAGATAGATTTAATAATTCTTTCAAAAGAGTTACCTATTCTAAATATAGCAAAATGCTGTAATGAAGTAGTATTCTATTTTAATTTAGATGTACTGGGCATACAGATTATTTGGTTAATGGCTTAGCTGGTAAGTGTTTTAAAAGCAAATATCACAATAAACATTTAGTATAAATACTAAGAATGATGACAACCCAGCTGCCTTTTATTTTCTTTTTGGATTGGGCATGGCATCCAGCAGGTATATATCACAGCTTCTGATAGGCTCCCAGTGAGGACAGATCCTGAATGAAACTGCTTCAATGTATTATGGAGTGACCATCATAAGCATTGAGGACAGGCGAGGCAGAAGTTATCAGGAAGGTAATACAAATACATTTTTTAAAGTCTTTATCTTTTAAGTCCCAAAGCATTGAATAAGTGAGGAGATAGAAAATCTAAGCAATGTAGGGGTAAATCTTAACGAATATACATCAAACGAATATACATCAAACTCTATACTCTGATAATAGAGAATACATATTCTTTTTCAAGTACTCACAGCACAGTTACAAAAGCAAACCCAATACCACATTATGAAAAACATATACCATGACCAAGTGAGATTTATTCCAGGAATGCAAGTTTGGTTCAATATTAGAAAACCTATTATCATATACCATGTTAATAAATCTAAGGAAATAAAGCATACTATTTTTTCATAGATACTGAAAAAGTCCTTGACACAATGCAACACTCACCCATGACTAAAACATTCAGTAGACATTGAGGGACACTTTCTTAATATCATAAATTATATATATATATATATATATATATATATATATATATACCTTCATCCTAAAGCCATTATCTCATTTAATGGAGAGACAACAGAGGTATTTCCACTCAAGTCAGGAACAAGCAAGAATGCCCACTATTCCTGTTACTATGTCAAACTATACTTGAGGTATTAGCCAATGCCATTAAATAAGAGAAATCAATCAGAGGCATATGAATGGGTAAAGAAGTAAAATTAACTCTATTCTCAGATGATTTCATAGTACTCCTCAAGTATTCCTCTTCCACTGAGTTTTACTTGAAAGAATCAATGGGATACAGAATAAAGGAAATTTAGTTAAGTAGCAAGTTATAAACTTACACAGAATTCAACACCTTTCATACT
The DNA here is from genome assembly GCF_014898765.1 of Herpailurus yagouaroundi. Classification (NCBI taxonomy): domain Eukaryota; kingdom Metazoa; phylum Chordata; class Mammalia; order Carnivora; family Felidae; genus Herpailurus; species Herpailurus yagouaroundi. The sequence continues at coordinate 79,329,296 of NW_024412395.1, read as the reverse complement.
CACAAACAATAAATACTGAGCATGATTATATATGTCTAAGTTATATGTCCATTTATAATAGCAACAAAGAAGACTACCTACAAATCAACTTAACAAGAAATGTGTAAAACCTGTATGAGGAACATTTTTAAACACTTCTAAAGGTTATACAAGAAGACTTGAATAAATAGAAAAGACATCTGTTCTTACACAGCACAACTCAATACAAAGATTGAGTTCTCCCTAAATTAAGGTAAAAATTCAATGCAATCCCAATAAAAATACCAGCAAGCCAGACCAATCGTTTTTAACTCAGGACAATTTTGCTCCCTAGGTGACATTTTGCAACATGTAGAAATATTTTTGATTAATTTAAATGGACGGGTACTACTGACATTTACTGGGTGGAAGGCAGGGATACTGCTAAATATCTTACAGTACACAGAACAGCCTCCCACAACAAAGAAATATCTAGCTCAAAATGTCAATAGTGCTGAGGTTGAGAAACCCTGAGCTTGCCAAGCAAATACTAAAGTCTAAAGTTCTATGTAAAAATAAGCATGTAATAACACCCAAGGAAACAATGAAAAAGTATGAGAAGGCAGTAGCCTTACCAGACATTAAAACATCATATAAAGCCTCTATAGTAGACAGGTAGATCACTGCAGTAGAATAAAAAGTCCAGCATTAGACCCCCATCAAATACATACAGAAATTTAAAATGTGACATGTTTGACATCTCAAATCTTTAGGGATAAGGATGTATTTTTTAATAAATGAATGGTGCCAGTACAGATGGGTAGCCTTCAGAAAAAAGACAAAATTAGATCCATATCTTACATCTCATGCTATAAAACAAATTCTAAATGGACTAGGGTTTTATGTAAGAAATGAAACAATATAAATACTAGAAGAAAATATGGATGAATTCCCCTTTAATCATGGTAGAGGGAAAGACTTTCTAACTATGACTTAAAATTCAAAAAGAATGAAAGAAAAGATTGACAAAAATGACTATATAAAAATTTAAAATGTTTACATGATTAAAAATATAAAGTGAAAAAATAAATGATAAACTAAAAAAAAATACTGGCTACACATACTACAAGGGCTAATATCCCTAATACATAAAGAATTCTTAATAACTGAGGGACAAAAGACCAGAAACACAATGAAAAAACAAAACAGTTATGAACAGACTAAAAGATTATATAATGACCCCCAAGCATGAGAAAAGCATTTAAATTCACTTACAGAGAAAGGCAAATAAAACAACACCAAGATACCATTTCTCGCTTATCAGAGTGGCAAAAATTTTTAAATATGACAATATATTACATATGATTACAATGTGGGGCAACAGTGCCCTAGGCTGCAGCTGGTAATGCAAATTGGTACTAGCTTCTGGAAGGAAGTGTGGCAAGACCTAACAAAACTACATGTGTTCATTTTTCACCCCTGCAATCCCACATTTAGGAATTTACCTTGAAGATACACTTCCAACAATATGAAAAGATATATGCACAGATTATTCAATGTAGTATTACTTATAATGGCAAAATATTGAAAATAACCTAAATGTGCTATAAAGGAATGTTACTGCATGACTATAGTATATCTATACACAATTAAGTATTATACAGTTGTAAAAAAAAGGATAAGGAAAATCTCTCTACAAATTGACAGGGAATGATTTTCAGAATACACTGTTAAATGAAAAACAGCAAAGCCCAACAGAGTAGCTATAGTATGCTACCTTTATGTAAGAAAAAGGGGAATATAAATGGATCTATATTTCTTTAGGAAGGATAAGCCAGAAACTAAAGAAACTGGTTACCCCTAGGAGAAGGTGTATAGAAAAAATAGGATAGAAAGAGAGGGTAATGGGAATAGGGTAGATGAGATAAAGTAGTTGACATTCTCTGCGTATACCATTTTTTTCTCTCTTTTTTTATATCCATTCATTTACTCTGGTTTATACTCAACCACCTGAGCCACCAAGGCACACTTCTGCATACACATTTTGAATAGCTTTGATTTGTATAAACCAAATATTTCACATACCTCAAGGTAAACAACAAAACCTACCAAGAAACAGAAGAAAATGGAATACCAGCAATAACAAATGTACCTAAATAAATTACAAGTGAATAACATAACTACTTTGGAAAGGTGTTATGGTAAGGAAAAGAACTAAACCATGACAAAAAGAACCAAATCTAAGTGTTATAATCTAGTTAGTAAATATGTTTCTCACAGGGATAGGAGTCAGCAATTCTGAAACTACTTTATGTGTATGCTACAAATGAAAAAATAAGGAAACGTATTATAGATAATGAAAGCCATGCTTCTTGCTGATGAAGAAATCATGAATAAGCAAAGCTAAAATGAACCATGTGGTGTTGAACTGGAATCAGAGATAACAATATAAACTCATTGTTTTTACTACATATACAAATAGAAAAATATGAAAGTGTGTATACGTATGGATTAGCATACATACATACATTTCCTAGCTCTGTCTGCTGAGAGGGCCTAACAGCAATGACCCCTGTGGTAACCAGCCTCTAAGAAGATCCCTCCCAACACATTCATAATGATGTTCATGCCCTTGGGTTAACTCCCTCTCTTTAAGGAACTGTGACTCGCATTTAACCAATATGGCAAAGGTGATGGGATGTCTCACTTCTAAGATGCTAAAGGATTTGCTCTACAGACTCTAGTTAGCTTTGAAATAAGGAACCATTTTGGGAGGCCATTTGGCAAGGAGCTGAGAGTGGCCTCTAGGAGTTGAGGACAGCCTCCAGCCAACAGCATGAAGCTGGGGCCCTCTGTCCCATAACTACAAGGAAATAAATTTTGCCAACAATCTGTGTGACCTTGAAAGCAGATTCTCCCACAGTGGAGCTTCCAGATGAGAACCATCTTGGAAAACATCTTAATTACAGCTTTGTGAGACATTAAGTAGAGCACCCAATTAAGCCAGTCCAGCTTCCTGGTCCACAGAAACGGAGAGTAATAAATGTATGTTGTTTTAGGCTACTAGGTTTATGGTAACACTGTTATGCAGTAATATAACCAACTAATGCAACACAATATAAATATTAAAAGTACCCAGTGCCCAGATCATGGTTTCTAAATAAAATTCTTCAATCAAAGGAAACAGTGTCTTTTCAATCCTTCAATCAAAGGAAACAGGAAAATGTGTCTGATTTGGGAGTTGGGGTAGGAAAAACACTAAGATGACCCTCGAATATCTTGTGTCAGAAAGGAAGGAAGCGCTCAAAATATAGTATGGTCTTGTTAAAAGAACACAGAAGGAAGCCACCATAAAGGAAATCCTAATAGCCAAGCTGGAATTATCTGAGCAATAAAATAACTATTGATAGTATTAGATTTTAACTTACAGAATAAGCATCTATGAGTCAACAGTGATATAAATAAATGAGAGAGAAAGAACAGCTTTTCCTTACAGAATTCCAATAAATGTAGAAGGAAAGAGGGAGACAGAAAACCACTATTAGGAAGAAATAGAACTGTTGTAGGCAAGATCCATCAATGGATGCTAAAATTAGTGGGTGAAAGTTTGAGGAAAAACAGGATGCACAGATTCAAAGCAACTTCTCCAATGTTCATCACCGACAAAGGAAAAGATAGTAACTTTATAGTGGAAAAAAAAAACAACCCAGCAGACACCTCCTCAATCAAGTGATCAAGGTTAACATTACGGAGACAAACTGACACGATGAACCCCCTTCATATGATGCAATGAGGACACACCATTTCTGCAGAATTCTTGCCCAAAATGCAAAACTGCATTGTAATCATGAGAAAACAAAAGACAAACCAAACTAAGGGATATTCTACAAAATAACTGACCACTAGTCTTCAAATTGTCAAAGTCATAAAAGGAAAAGGAAGGAATAAGGAACTGTCATAGGCTGGAGGAGGCTAAGGAAAAACAACAACTATATGCAAGGTAAGATCCTAGATTCTAAAACAGTAAAGGATGATAATGGACAGCTACCGTTTACAATTGACAATAATGTGCCAATGCTAATTTTCTAATTTAGATCATTGTACTGTGTTAAAATTAAGCAAAGCTGGGTGAGGAACCTCTGTGCTATTTTTATAACTCTTTGATAAACCTAAAATTAGTTCAAAATAAAAAAGTGTAACTTGCAACTCAGTAACAAAAAAGATAACCCAATTGAAAAAAAGGGAGAAAGATCTGAATACATTTTTCTTTGAAGAAGATATACAAATGGCCAATAAACACATGAAAAGATGCTCAACATCATTATTCATCAGAGAAATACAAATCAAAACTATTACATGCCACTACTTTACACTCATTATTATGGTTAGAATCATCAAAAAACAAATAACAAGTGTGCAGGCAAGGAAATTGAGAAATCAGAATCCTCATACATCGCTGGTGATAATGTGAATAAAATGGTGCAGCAGCTTTGCAAAAACAGTCAGCAGTCCTCAAATGATTAAACAGAGTTATCATATGAGCCAGGAATTCCATAACTAGGCATATACCCAAGAGAAACCAAAACATATGTAGACACAAAAACTTGCAAATGATCTTTATAGCAAGATTATTCATAATAACCAAAAGATGGAAACAAATGTCCATCAAGAGACAAGTGAATAAATAAAATGTGTTATTATCTATATGATAGATTATCATTAGTCCTAGAAAGAAATGAAATACTGATACATGCTATGACAATGGATAAAACCTGAAAACATTATGCCAAATGTAAGAAGCCAGTCACAAAGACCACATATTATGATTCCATTCGTATGAAATATTCATAAGAGGGAAATCTACTGAGATAGGAAGTAGGTGAATGGTCACCTAGGGCTGGGGGGTATGGGAATATTGGGTAATGGCATGGGGTTTCTTTTTGAGATGAAGAAATGTTCTAAAATTGTGGTAATAGTATGCATATCTGTGAATATACTAAAAAAACACTTAAGTATATACTTTTTTTAAAGTTTATTTTTTTCGAGAAAGAGAGGGAGAGCGCACATGAGCATTGGGGAGGGGCAGAGAGAGAGGGAGAGAGAGAATACCAAGCAGGCTCTGTGCTATCAACACAAAGCCAGACATGGGGCTGGATCCCACAAACCGTGAGATCAAGAGGCAGATGCTTAACCAACTGAGCCACCCAGGTAGCCCTGAAGTATACACTTTAAATGTTGATGGGGCGCCTGGGTGGCGCAGTCGGTTAAGCGTCCGACTTCAGCCAGGTCACGATCTCGCGGTCCGTGGGTTCCAGCCCCGCGTCAGGCTCTGGGCTGATGGCTCAGAGCCTGGAGCCTGTTTCCGATTCTGTGTCTCCCTCCCTCTCTGCCCCTCCCCCGTTCATGCTCTGTCTCTCTCTGTCCCACAAATAAATAAACGTTGAAAAAAAAAATTAAAAAAAAATGTTGATATGGATGGTGTGTGAAATATAACTCGATAAAGTAGTTTTATTTAAAAAACGCTTTGATCCTTTATTTCACTTTTGTTTCTCTTCTACCATAACTCCTTTGTATTGCTACCATGTGCTGGTTGTCTTAAAATACCTGTCAGAACCATCAACAGTTTTCATTTATAAAAGAAGCAAACACTGAAACAATGCAAAGGACAAGAACATTTAAGACTACTTTTCTCTTTTCGAAAATATGATCCCAAATATGATCAGGTTCTGCAAAACAAGCTACTTCATTTACCCCTTTTTTTTTTAATTTTTTTTAACGTTTATTTATTTTTGAGACAGAGAGAGACAGAGCATGAACGGGGGAGGGTCAGAGAGAGGGAGACACAGAATCGGAAACAGGCTCCAGGCTCCAAGCTGTCAGCATAGAGCCCGACACGGGGCTCGAACTCACAGACCGCGAGATTGTGACCTGAGCCGAAGTCGGCCGCTCAACCAACTGAGCCACCCAGGGGCCCCTTCATTTACCCTTTTTTTTTTTTTTTCATTTGCCCTTTTTAAAAAAATGAGGGGCGCCTGGATGGTTCAGTTGGTTAAGCGTCAGACTTGATTTTGGCTCAGGTCATGATCTCACAGTTTGTTGAGTTTGAGCCCCACATTGGGCTCTGTGCTGAGAGCGCAGAGTCTGCTTGGGATTCTCTCTCCCTCTCTCTCTGCCCCTCCCCTGTTCATTCTCTCTCTCTCTCTCCAAAATAAACAAACATTTAAAAAAAATTTTTTAAGTGAGATTTTCAATAAAATACACGTACAAGGCATCTGGACATTTTTTGAGATAATTAAGGGAATTTGAATAGGGATTGGTAATTAGATGACAGTAAGAGATTATTGATAATTCATATTGATAATTGATGTGATCATGGTTTTCTAGTTTTGTTAAGAAGTTTGTTAAGAAGTTCCTTTTTTTAAGAGAGATATATATAGAAGTGCTTTTGGAATAAATGACTCAATATTAAGGATTTGCTTTAAAAATACTATAACAGGGGTGCCTGGGTGTCTCAGTTGGTTAAGCATCCAACTTCAGCTCAGGCTCAGCCATGATCTCATGGCTTGAGCCCTACATTCGGCTCTGTGCTGACAGCTCAGAGCCTGGAGCCTGCTTTGGATTCTGTGTCTTCCTCTCTCTGCCCCAACTTGTGCTCACTCGTTCTCCCTCTCTCTCAAAAACAAATAAAAACATAAAAAAAAAAAAATACTACAACAAAAAAGGACAGACGAAATAAATAAGGCAAAATATTGATAACTATTGAAGCTGAGTGATGTATAAATAGGAGGTGTACTTGTTCTCTTTGTTGGGGAAATTTGATATTTAAAAAAATTTTTTTTAACGTTTATTTATTTTTGAGACAGAGAGAGACAGAGCATGAACGGGGGAGGGTCAGAGAAAGGGAGACACAGAATCTGAAACAGGCTCCAGGGTCTGAGCTACCAACACAGAGCCTGACGCGGGGCTCAAACTCACGGACCGTGAGATCATGACCTGAGCTGAAGTCGGATGCTTTACTGACTGAGCCACCCAGGTACCCCGGAAATTTGATATATTTTTTTTTTCAACGTTTATTTATTTTTGGGACAGAGAGAGACATAGCATGAATGGGGGAGGGGCAGAGAGAGAGGGAGACACAGAATCGGAAACAGGCTCCAGGCTCTGAGCTATCAGCCCAGAGCCCGACGCGGGGCTCGAACTCACGGACCGCGAGATCGTGACCTGGCTGAAGTCGGACGCTTAACCGACTGTGCCACCCAGGCGCCCCGAAATTTGATATTTTTAAAAAGAAAGAAGACTATTAGTCTTTAAGGCCAAAGAACAAATAAAGCCACTTTCAATTTTTCTAGGGAACAAGGTAGAAAACTAATGAAGATAACAGACATGGAAATAGTGCTATGCAAATCACAGACAGCAGTTTTTTACAAAGCCTGTTCAAAGAATAAAAGAAGATATTTCTTCAAATCTCATCTAGATCATTACTGTGGTTGTCATATATCAAAAATCTACTGATATTCAGAAGTGTTCAAATACAATTCAGGCAGGAATTTCTTTTAGAGCATATATTTTATATTATCATACTGAAATCACTTTAATATCACTGAAATACTTACCTTTTGAGATTTGGCTCTTTTAAATAGAGAGGAGTACACCTTCTTCTTCGGCTTGGTAGCTCTAAAGATGGATTTTCTGACTTATTTTCAGCGTTAGCAGTGTTATTTGAAATAAAACTGGTATTTGTCAAGTCCTGCAGTGTTCTACCACCTGAAAAGAATATTATTTTCACTATAAGCATAGAGAGAGAGATACGGGATATCTCCCATATAGAAATAGATATGGGATATTTGTGGTTTGCAAATAGCTGACAGCAAATTTTTAAACTTAACAATCATCAAGTTGTAATTTTAAATATTATAATAGTAGCACTGAAATTATTTATAAATCAGGTGTTTTTTCCAGCAATGAGAGGAAAAGAGATTTAATATTTTAAGCAAAGTATCAAACTATATTTTATTCTGAAACCACATATAGGCTGATAAAAATTTTTCACAAGTCACAAGTCTTGATTCACAGAATCATACAAATTACTGCACATTCATTCAACATTTGTTATCGATTGTTTACTCTGTGAAAGGCACCACGAGGAATATAGAGATGAAAGATGACTCACCAATCCTCTATAATGGCCTGCAACTCAAACTTTTGCACTTCATCTGCTTCAATATTCCTTCTATCTGGAATAGCTTTATACACCAAAATCCTGGTGTTCTCAAACTTGAGAAGGTATCTGCACCCCCATGTTCATAGAGGCATTATTTACAATAGCCAAGATATGTCCATTGATGGATGAATGGATAAAGAAGTTGGGTGTGTGCATGTATGTGTGTGCATACATACACACACACACACACACACACACAAATATATAGAACATATATATTCTATTTGCATAGAACATATATATACACGCTATGAATATTTTTCACCCATAAAAAATGAGGAAATCCTACCATTTGAAACAATACCAAAAAAAAAAAAATACAGAAGGATCTTGAAGGCATGCTAAGTGAAATAAGTCACACACACAAAACAAATACTGTATATTGTTTCTATAGATCAGCTACACAGTCAAATATTATTTTAAACTCCATAAAAATATCAGGACATACTTTACTGGTTAAATGAAAAAAGAAAATACACTTTTAAAACTTGATCACTTCAGCTTTTGACCTACCTATTTCTGATTTTTGTGTTCTCTGGTTGACTTTGAATTTCATCCCTTTCATCTTCTCATGTACATCATCTGTTACTTGAAAGATTGGTGAGCTCTCCAGGGCAAAACTTTCTTTTATTATCAGATTTTTACTAGAAGAAATACTTAGAGGTACTGAATCCCCAGGAACACTGTTAAAGGAAGAATCTTGTATGTTAGGTGAATATACCTGAGACAAAGATTCAAATGCCTTTGTGTAAAAGTCTGGCTTCATTTTGACAACTTTCTCATTTTCCAAAATTTTTTCCTCATTAGCCTGTTCAGATTCAACTGATATTCCCCGATCAGTGTCAGATATTACCTGCATTACTTCATGGTTATCTGAAGAAGGATAGATGAAGATCTTCCTTTTCTTTGATTTAGATGCCGTTTTGTTAACTTTTCTAACCTGGCACTCTCCTTCTTTTATCACTTCCACAAAGGGAATGTTTTTCTTTTTTTCATTCAGAGTTGTAGTTCTTTCCTTTGGATTCTGGTGCTTACCAGGATCAGAATCTGCTTCATTAGTAATAGATTTTAAGCCTGATTCTGAGACAGATGTCTGTAAAGAATCTGCTAACTGCAAAATAGATTTTTTACCTTTGGCCAAAATCGTTGTCTTTCCTGAAGATTCTTTCCCATGCTTTTTAACTAATTTGTAAAGATTTGAAATTTGATCACAGTTTTCCTTTTCATGGCTATCAATTTCCATAGAGTACCCACTGATAATACCTTGACATTCAAGTATCTGTTTAGATTTATTTACTTGAAAATCCAGACCATTTATATAGCTTTCTTGATCATGCACATCTTTATCATTATCCCCATATATGGGGCACCTTTCAGAAATTATTTCTGTCTTCTGATTTACTTTCTGCCTAAGTTTCTTATTTATTTTTGATTCATTCTGTTGAGCAGGTCGCATATCAGTGACATACTTTTTCAAATCCAACACATTCTGTGTCTCATAATCATACAAATTTCCATTATTTTGTGTGGAAAGATAAGCTGTTTGTAATGCACTTGTGACTTCTAGGTTTTCATAAATAGTTTCTTTATCTGTTTGGGATAGAGAAAAGAAGTTACCTTCTTCTGGGTCATGCACGCCTTTTTTTTTTAACTCATTTACTCGGTTCATTTCTAAAATTATTTCTGTCTTCCGATTTACTTTCTGTCTGAGCCTCTTATTTATTTTTGATTCATTTTGCTTTGCAAGTGGCATATCGGTAACATGTTTTTTCACCCCCAAAATGTTTTGAGTCTCATGACATAGGTTCCTATTACCTTCAGTGGAAGGATCAGCTATCTGAAATTCATTTAAGTCTTCTGGGTTTTCAGGGATGGTTTCTTTTTCCTTTTGGGTTAGAGAAAGTAAGTTATCTTTTTCTGGGTCATGTATGTCTTTGTCATTATTCTCATATACTTGGTTGATTTCAGAAATTATTTCTGTCTTCCGACACACCTTTTGCCTAAGCTTCTTATCTATTTTTGATTCATTTTGACAAGTAGGTTGCATATCACGGATATGCTTTTTCACTCCTAGAACATTTTGAGTCTCATAGTCGTATAGTTTTCTACTATCTTTGGTAGAAAGGGCAGGTGTTTGGAACTCACTTGGGTCTTTTAGATTTTCAGGGATGATTTCTTCATCTTTCTGGGTTAGGAAGAAAGAATTACCCTTTTCTGGGCAATACATATTTTTGCCATTATCTAAATGATTCATTTCAGAAATTATTTCTGTCTTCCGATTTACTTTCTGCCTGAGATTCTTATTAACTTTTGATTCATTTTGCTGAACAGGGTACACATTAGTGATCTGCTTTTGCATATCCAACACATTTTGGATCTCACAATCATACAGGTTTCCATTATCAATGGTGGAAACAGTAGGTTTTTGAAACTCATCTGAAACTTCTAGGTTTCCAGACATGGTTTCTTTATCCTCTTGGGTTTGGAAGGAAAAGTTACCTTTTTCTGGGCCATACACATCTTTACCACTATCCCCATATACTTGGTTTGATTCAGAAATTATTTCTGTCCTCCGATTTACTTTCTGCCTAAGCTTCTCATTTATTTTTGATTGATGTTGCTGAGTAGGTTGCTCATCAGTGACATGCTTTTTCAAATACGACATATTCTGGGTCTTATAATCACATAAACTCCCATTATCTTTGGTGGAAAGATGGGCTGTTTGAAATTCACTTGTGACTTCTAGGTTTTCAGAAGTGGTTTCATTATTTTTTTGGTTTGGGAATAAGTTACCTTTTTCTAACTTATGAATCACAAATGTCTGTCTAGAAGCTTTACTTTTATGATAAGCTACAGAACTCTGACCCATATCAAATTTACTCTCCTGCTGGAATTTATCTGAACTTTGGGAGAAAGAGTTGGTTTCCTCTTGTTCATTTGTTACATGTATTCTCTTCTTTTTTTTATTATGCTGTATACTTTCTCTGTCATCTTGATCAAAGCCATTATGAAGGGTTACTTCCTTCAGTATGTTCAACTGAGTCAGCTGCTCAGCACTGAAAATAAAATTTGGATCTTCTGAGTTCCCTTTGCCATCCACGACAACTGATTTTTCTTCTGGTCCATTTTCAATCTTTTCCTCAATATCAATATCTGAACTATTTTTAAATTGTCTCTTAGATCTTTCTCTCTTTTTTTCAGAACTTGAATCTTTCACTTTTCTGAAAGTTTTTATTTCACAATCATTTGATTTTTTATCACTTCTATTTTTAGCGCCTGTTGAAACTGTAACAATTCTGCTTACTTCACCAGCAGTTAAATCCATGTCAGCATCATATACAGTTTTCTGCAATTGATAGTCATCACTACCCTGAAATGGATTCATGTACTCTGCAGCTGGTTCACTTGTAGACTCAGATGAGTCAGGAAGGCACTGTATGTTTCTCTGCATTTTGATATTTGTTTCATTAGTACAATCATTTATCTCATGCCAATTAAATTCTCGACTTGAAATCTGTTGTTGACCTAAATCCATCACATGAAGACTGTCAGTAGAAGGATTATTTGATTCCCAAGATGATACACGTTTTTTCCTTTCAGTTATATTACTAGGAGATGGTTTCTCCTTTCTGTGGCTGATTGACTGGGCATTTCTAATCTCACTCATTAGAGAATTCTTGGAACTTTGGTCTGAGTGGAAATGATTTTCTATAAAATAAGAGGAAAGAAAATTCAGAAATAAGTAATGGCAAGGAATTTGTTATTTTAAACAAATTAGATTAAATATCAAACTGTTTCACAGAGAGGATTTCTGACAATATGTTCTGTTCAGATACTATAAAGAATCTACACTAATGAAAATAAAGTAGAAATGATCAGAGTATTCACAAGTCATTACATTTGTATCTATGGAAAATATATACTTAGAATTCACTCTATCTTGGCCCCAACAGTACTGGGGAATATAGCTGATAACAGAGCCATTAGCATGTATTTCTAAAATGGGAGGAGGCCAGCAAATGAACCCAAATAAAAGTGATAACTCTGATAAGGGTTACTATCAAAAGGCTATCAGCAGGCAGCTAATATTTATATAAATATTTATGTGAAAATTTATGTGTATATATATATATACATATATATGTATATATATTATATATATATATATATATATATATATATATATATATATACACACACACACATCAATTTTTATAAAGGAAAAACAATTCTAAGTTCTAAATGAAATACACCTATGGTTCTATAATCCAATCTGTAAATCTATGACAAATACATAAGCCAGACTCCCCTGGAGGATTATTATTTTAGAAATAACCACATAAATAAAACATAAGTGTCATCATTTTCTCTGGCTCAACCATTTTCCAGGCCCAAGTTTTTGTTTTGACTATGATCTTGAAAAAGTCACTAAATCTATCTAGACCTCCAGTTTTATTGTCTATGAAAAGGAGAGATGAAACTAAATAAATATATGGTATCTTTCAATTCATAAGCTAATAAGATACCAAGAAAAGCTCTTCAGGATGATTCATTTCTAAATATTGCTTGCAGAATAACAGTATTAGGCCACTGTGGATCTGACATTTGTCAGCATGTTTCCTTAAAAATTAAAATTTTCACCAGCAGTTTTAAATGGTAGAAGTTAGCATATCTATAACATAAGAGGGTCCAACTTATTAACTGCATATACACCTTGGGCCTCAAGAAAAAAAATCCGATGAATGTAACTTTTTAATACTGATATTCAAAATTAATACTGATATTCATCTTTGGGAAGCATAGCAATAGAAGAAATATGTCTGAATCATCTAAACCACACATATGATGATTATTTTCTTTAAGAAATAATAATTCCAAGTTATACTGACTTGATAAAGATTGTCTTGTTGATACTGAAAAGGGAATATCAGGTGATGTCTTTGCTATAATATTGTCATCATATTGTATTTTGTCTTTATCATCATCATCATCATCATCATCATTTGAAGTTAATGGAACCCTAAAGGCAAGTGGAAATGAATGAAGAATTTTTTATTTTATAAACATTATTTAAAAAATTACATGGATAGTTCTTTTTTATATTCTATTTATTTAAGATCCAACCATAAACCCACTCTGGTATCTCTCTGTGTTCAATGAAGACAACTATAGGTAGGAAAGAGATAGTTTCTAATAGTATAGAACAGGAATGCTTCTTACTACCAGAGCCCCAGCGGCCTCAAAAAGAAATAATTGATATAATCACTGGTTGGCCATTTAGGATAATATTAATTAAATGAATAAAGTTCAGACATACTTACAAATACTCAATCATATGTAATATTTGTTTTCTTACAATTAATTTTATGGAATACCCAAAACTCTTTCTCTAGTTTCAAAGAAGTACAATTATATGTAAAGTTATGTGTGAACTAAAGTTAGCTATGTTTCCAAAAGGCATCCATGTAAACTAGAGCCATATTCCTAGAGTAGTTAGTTAAATGTAGTTGGGGGTGGAGGGAAGACAGTAACCTACAGAAATAATTTGAAAAACTGACCTTGAGTTCAAAGAATGAGGATTAATATCCTCCAACAATAAAGACTTTGCCTTGAATGCCAAACAAATCACAGATATTTAAAAATTATTGACAGTAATAAGAATAAATATTGACAAATATTTGTTAAAAATTTAAAAGCAACAAATAAAATAGCCATTGGGAAGTAATTTCTATGCCACTTGAAAAACCAAGTCAACAAAAATAAACAGAGAGGAGAGAGGTTCTGCTTCTGGTAATGGCTGAATAGCTATTTTTAAGTCAACTCTATCAAACATAATGACTATAAATTCTGGATAAAATATTTTTAAAAAATGGGGTGCCTGGGTGGCTCAGTCAGTTAAGTGTCTGACTCTTCATCTTGGCTCAGGTCATGATCTCACAGTTGGTGAGTTTAAGCCGTGATTTGGGCTTGTCAGCTCAGATCCTGCTTGGGATTCTCTGTCTTCCACTCTTTGCCCCTCCCTCTCTTTCTCTCTCTCAAAAATAAACATTTTAAAAATATGTACATTTTTAAAAACAACCTGAAGTAACTGGAAAGTAAACAAAAAGCACTTAAAAAAAGATGAGCTTACAACCTCAGCCAGTGCCACATTTTTAAAAAGTTAGAAGTCTACATTCTTATTGATTCAAGGTCAAAATTAGGGATAATTATGACAGCTGCAAAATGTGTGTGATGGGGGAAATAACAGATGAGACAGAGAGGGGAAGGCCAAATTTTGTGTGTAAACTGCCCCCCCCCCCAATCTCTGGCTGACCCATAAATCACAAATATGTGAAGAAGATTCCAAACAACCCCGCTAAGGATAAACGAACTGAAATGAGATTTCATATGTTGCCCCTCACAGGGAAATAATAAATTTGAGTTCAGACAAGGTAACTGCCTAAAATGAAAACATCAAACTTGTTGGAGGAAAACACCTGAATCCAGACTTTCTACAACACAGGATTTACAATATCCAGAATACAATCCAATATTATTCAAAATATAAAGCAACAGGAAAAAGTATTCAAATTCAAGAGAAAAAGATAACCGACAGAATGATCCTGATATAAAATGATCATGAAAATATGCTCATTATGCAAATATTCTCAGTATCATTAATCATTAGGGAAATCCAAATCAAAACCACAATGAAATACCACTTCATACCCACTACAATGGCTGTAATCAAAAGGACTGGTAATAACAAGTGTTGGTGAGGATGTAAAGAAATTGGGTTCCTAATACTTTGCTGATAGAAATGTAAAACAATGCAGCAGCTTTGGCAAACAGTTTGGTGGTTCCTCCAAAAGTTAAACATACAGTTATTATAGGACTCAGCAATTCTACTTGTAGGCATAAGCTGAAAACTATGTCCACACAAAAACTTTTGTATGAATAGTCATAGTACCATTGCTCATAATAGCCAAAAAGTAACAACAGCACAAATGTTCATTAACTGATGAATGGGTAAACAAAATATGGTAGATGCAAACAACTGAAAATTATTCTGTCATAAAAATGAATGAAGTACTAATACATGCTACAACATGGATGAAACTTGAAAATATATGCTAAGTGAAGGAGGCCAGACACAAAAGGCCACATATTGTGTGATTCCATTGATATGAAATGTCCAAAACAGGCAAATCCATAGAGACAGACAAAAAACAGAATAGTGGTTGCCAGGGGCTGGAGAAGAGGAGAATGGGAAGTGACTGTTGATGGATACAGGCTTTCTTTCTGATGTAATGAAAATATTCTGGAATTACACAGTGGTGAGGATTGCAAATTTTGTGAATATATTAAAATCCCCTGTGGGGCGCCTGGGGGCTCAGTTGGTTAAGCATCCAACTCTTGATTTTGGCTCAGGTTACGATCTCCCAGTCATGAGATCAAGCCCCACGTTAGACTTTGTGTGGAGTGTGGAGCTGGCTTAAGATTCTGTCTCTCCCCTGTGCTTGCTCTCTAAATCAATCAATCAACCAATCAATCAATCAATCAGTCAAATCCACTGTACTATACACTTTAAAAGGGTGTATTTCCACTTATGGAAAACTTTGTTATGTGAACTATATCTCAATTTTAAAAAATAAGTAGAAGAAAGGAAATAATAAAGAGCAGATACTTGGGGCACCAGGGTGGCTCAGTCAGTTAAGCATCCAACTTCAGCTCAGGTTGTGATCTTGTGGTCTGTGAGTTGGAGCCCTGCATTGGGGCTCTGTGCTGACAGCTCAGAGACTAGAGCCTGCTTTGGATTCTGTGTCTCCCTCTCTCTCTCTGCCCCTCCCCCACTCAGATTCTGTCTCTCCAAAAATAAATATACATTTAAATAAATAAATAAATAAATAAATAAATAAAGGGGCAGACACCAGTGAAGTATGAAATGGAAGAAAAACTAAAAAGAAATATTTAAAAAATCAGAAGCTGGGTCTTTAAGGGATCAATAAAACTGACAACACTATGGCTAGCTTGATAAATTAAAAAAAAAAAAAAAGAGATACAAATTACCAATAATGGGGATGAGAGAAAGAACCTCACTACAGACCTCACAGACAATTAAAAGTTTAATAAGGGCGGGGTACCTGGGTGGCTCAGTTGGTTAAGCACCTGACTTCGGCTCAGGTCGCGATGTCCTGGTTTGTGAATTCGAGCCCCGTGTCAGGCTCTGTGCTAACAGTTCAGAGCGTGGAGCCTGCTTCAGATTCTGTGTCTCCCTCTCTCTCTGCCCCTCCCCCACTCACGCTCTGTCTCTCAAAATGAATAAACGTTAAAAACGTTTTAAAAAAAGTATAATAAGGGCATTTTATAAACAACTTTATAACAAAAAACTTGACTGCCTAGATAAAATGGATGATTTTCTGGAAAGACAAACATTTTCTAAATTGACTTAAAAAGAACTAGAAAATCTGAAAAGCTCCATATTTATTTAAGAAATCAAATTAATAAATTAAAAACTTGGGGCGCCTGGGTGGCTCAGTCGGTTAAGCGTCCGACTTCAGCTCAGGTCACGATCTCGTGGTCCGTGAGTTCGAGCCCCGCGTCGGGCTCTGGGCTGATGGCTCAGAGCCTGGAGCCTGCTTCCGATTCTGTGTCTCCCTTTCTCTCTGCCCCTCCCCCGTTCATGCTCTGTCTCTCTCTGTCTCAAAAATAAATAAAACGTTAAAAAAAAAATTAAAAAAAAAATAAATTAATTAAAAACTCACATCCAAATTACCTATCTTATTAATTCTTTCAAACACTTACTGAAGAGATACCAGTTTTACAAACTCAAAAAATGAAGAGGGAATATTTCTTCATTTTACAAAGCCAGCACAACTCTTATCAAAACCCATCAAAATTACAGTAAGAAGTTTATAGACCAATATCCCTTATAAATACAGATAAAAAAATTAAAGAAAATGTTAGCAAATCATATCCATCAATATATAGGAAGAATAATACACCATGACCAAGTGGAATTTGTGACATAAAAATTTGGTTTAACGCAAATAAACTGAAGTCACCACATTAACAGAAAGGAAAAATATATCTCAATTTTTAAAAAGTAAAATAAAGGAAATAATAAAGAGCAGACACCAATGAAATATGAAATGGAAGAAAAACTGAGAAAAAACATTGATGAAACCAGATATAAAGGAGAAAAGTCATGATTCTCTCCAGATAGAAAAAAATTTTTTTGACAAAATAGAAATTCATTATAAAAACAATGAGCAAACCAGAATAAAAAGGAATGTCTTTCCCTCCAGACGGCTAATAGACACATGAAAAAATGCTCAACATCATTCATCATCAGGGAAATACAAATCAAAACCACAATGAGATACCATCTCATACCTGTCGGAATGGCTAAGATTAACAACTTGGGCAACAACACTGCTGGTGGGAATGCAAACTGGTGCAGCCACTCTGGAAAACAGCATGGAGGTTCCTCAAAAAATTAAAAATAGACCCTATGACCCACCAATTGCACTACTAGGTATTTATCCAAAGGATACAGGAGTGTTGATTCAGAGGGGCACGTGCACCCCAATGTTTATAGCAGCACTATTGACAACAACCAAAGTATGGAAAGAGCCCAAATGTCCATTTACTGATCAATGGATAAAGAAGATGTGATATTTATATACAATGGAATATTACTTGGGGTTCAAAAAAATGAAATCTTGCCATTTGCAACAACATAGACGGAACTAGAATGTATTATGCTAAGCAAAATAAGCCAGTCAGAGAGACAAATATCATATGATTTCACTTATATGTGGAATTTTAAATACAAAACAGATGAACATAAGGGAAGGGAAGAAAGAAAAATAGTATAAAAAGAGAGGGAGACAAACCATAAGAGACTCTTAAATACAGAGAACAAACTGAGGGTTACTGGCGGGTGTTGGGTTAGGAGACGAGCTAAATGGGTGAGGGGCTTTAAGGAAGACACTTGTTGGGATGAGCAGTGGGTGTTATATGTAAGTGATGAATCACTAAATTCTATTTCTGAAATCATTATTACACTATATATTAACCAACTTGGATTTAAATTAAACATAAATTTAAAAAATAGCCCCGTTAATTCAGAAAGAAAAAAAAAAGGAATGTCTTTCTTCAACTTGCAAAAAAGGTGCTACCTTTTCAAAAGAAAAGCCAGAAGCCACAGACAATAAAATAACATCTTTAAATCACTAAAAATGATTCCCAACCTAATATTTTTAAATTGCAAACATACTCTTCAAAAATGAAGATGAAATAAAAAGTTTCCAGAAAAACAAAAGCTGAATGAATGCATTGCCAGGAAGTGCATTAAAAGAAAGAATAAAGAATTTCTTTCAGCAGAAGGAATATTATCTTAAAAGGAAATATCAAAATGAAAGAAGCTTATTTGTAAATTTTATCTCAGTAAAGCTGGAGGAAAAAGTTGTGAGTGGGCAATTAAAAAAATGCAGGAAGCAATATAAAAAATTGAACAGTTAAATATGTAGATCATTTAAATGAATCTTGACTACACAAAAAAATGAAAGTAGCAATTTGTGGGATTAAAATATATAGAAAATGAAAATACATAAGATTTACATAAAGGTAGGACACAGAAATGTGGAGCTTAAGCATTCTAAGGTGCTAACATTATTGAGAAAGTGGTAAAGTAATAATTTGTATTAGAGAGTTAAAACAATATAAGGATGAATGCTGCTATCACTAGAGTAATCATAAAGGAACAGTAGATGATAGCAAATTAATAGTTAACAAATGTAAATAACAAAAAATATTTTATTTCAAAAGAAATCAAGAAAGGAGAGAAAAGGGAACATAAAACAGGTTGCTCAAGTAGAAAATAACTAGGGCTGCCTGGGTGGCTCAGTGGGTTAAGTGTCCAACTCTTGATTTTAGCTCAGATCGTAATCTCATAGTTTGTAGGATCCAGCCCCACATCTGGCTTTGCACTGACAGCACAGAGCCTGCTTGGGATTCTCTCTCTGCTCCTGCCCCACTCACACTCTCTTGGTCTCTCTCAAAAGAAATAAACAAACTTAAAAAAAATAAAATAGGGGTGCCTGGGTGGCTCAGTCGGTTAAGCATCTGACTTCGGCTCAGGTCATGATCTCACTACTCGTGAGTTCAAGCCCCATGTCGGGCTCTGTGCTGACAGCTCAGAGAACTGGAGCCTGCTTCAGGTACTGTGTCTCCCCCTCTCTCTGCTCTTCCCATGCTCATTCTCTGTCTCTCAAAAATAAATGTTTAAAAAATTAAAAAATAACTAGATGACAGATATAAATCCAATTATATCAGCAATTATATTAAATGTAAACATATTAAACTTTCTAATTAAAAGAGATCTTAGAAGGAGGAGGAGGGAAGATGGCGGCGTAGGAGGACGCTGGGCTCACCGCGCGTCCTGCTGATCACTTAGATTCCACCTACACCTGCCTAAATAACCCAGAAAACCGCCAGAGGATTAGCAGAACGGAGTCGCTGGAGCCAAGCGCAGACGAGAGGCCCACGGAAGAGGGTAGGAAGGGCGGCGAGGCGGTGCGCGCTCCACGGACTGGCGGGAGGGAGCCGGGGCGGAGGGGCGGCTCGCCGGCCAAGCAGAGCCCCC
>NW_024412395.1:79282307-79304488 GCF_014898765.1 Herpailurus yagouaroundi | reverse complement strand
AAGTTTATTCATTTTTGAGAGAGAGAGACAGAGTATGAGCAGGGGAGGGGGAGAGAGAGAGTGAGACACAGAATCCGAAGTAGGCTCCAGGCTCTGAGCTGTCAACACAGAGCCTGATGCGGGGCTCAAACTCACAAACTGTGAGATCATGACCTGAGCTGAAGTCGGACGCTCAACCGACTGCACCACCCAGGCGCCCTGTAATTATATGCATTTCAAATATAACAGAATTTGAAAGTAAAGTTATAGAAAAAGATATACAGTAAAACTTTGGTTTGAGAGCATAATTTGTTCCAGAAACATGCTTGTGTAATCCAAAGCACTTGAATATCAAAGCAAATTTCAAGAGCCATTGCTTCAGTTGTGATTATGTGACATTTGGTGTCACATACTACTCATATTGCAAGACATCGCTCATTTATAAGTTAAAATTTATTGGAAATGCTTGTTCATCTTGCGGAACACTCACAGAACAAGTTACTTGCAATCCAAAGTTCTACTGTACAGAGAAATGTTCTATCGGCTAAGTACACTTAAAAAAAAAATGTTTATTTATTTTTGAGTGAGAGAGAGAGACAGAGTGTGAGTGGAGAAGGGGCACAAAGAGAGGAAGAATCTGAATCAGGCTCCAGACTCTGAGCTGTCAGCACAGAGCCCAATGTGGGGCTTAAACCCTTGAACCAAGAGATCATGACCTGAGACGAAGTTGGATGCTTAACCAAGTCACCCAGGTGTCTCTGAGACAAGTAGATTTTAAAGCAAGAGTCATTTCTGGAAATAATTCATATTGACAAAACAAGTCATCAGGAAAACAAATCAATTCTAAACTTACATGCATCTACTAACAGCTTTAAAGTACATAAAGCAAAAATTGACTAAGCTAAAAGGAGAAACAGATGAATTCATAATCATAGATATAGACTTTAATGCACTTCTCTCAGTAGCTGATAGAATAGGTAACAGAAGCAAGAAAGATATGGAATTTCTGAACAATATAATCAGTAAACTTGATAAAACTGACATATATAAAATACTGCATCCAACAACCACAAAATACATTCTTTTTATGTGCACCCAAAATATTTACCAAATTAGACCAAGTTGTGTCTTAATGCAAGTCTTAATAAATTTCAAAAGACTAAAATCATTTATCTATGTTCTGTAACTACAATGGAAACTGGCTAGAAATCAACAATAAAAAGTAATTTGAAAAAACATCCAGCTGATTGGAAATTTGGTATGCTTGTTAATGACCCACGGATAAAAGTATATATCAGAACAGAAAAAAAAAATTTTTTGAATTGAGTGATAATAAGGATATGGCATATCAAAAACTGTGCAGTGCAGCTAAAGCTATACTTACAGAAAAACAACCTTAAATGCATATTTTTTAAAAGAAAGTCTGAAAATTAATAATCTAAACTAGCTCAAGAAATAAATAAGAATAATAATGATCACAGTGTTAATTTGAAAAGAAGCAAAACAGAAAGGCAAGACATGGTAAGGAGCAGACTAAATTCAACAGGAAACAAATATACTAAAAAGAAACATCAACATAGCCCAAAAGACAATTCATTTTATAAAGATGAATAAAACTGATAAATCCCTAAAGCAAAATAAATCAAGAAAAAAATTGAGAAAAGTCAATATTAAAGAAAAGGAGAACATCAGTACATATCCTACAAACATTAAACATGTAACTAGGGCTGTTATCAACAACTATACGCCAATAATTTGATATTTTAGATTAAAGGGACAAACTGGAAAACACAAACCTGACACAAGAAAAAATAGAAAACCTGAATATTCCTTTATCTATGAAAGGCCCAGATAACTTCTCATAAACATTTAAAGAAAAAAAATTTACACAAATACTTTTAGAAAATAAAAAATAAATGTACTTATCAGCTCATTTACTGTGACCAGCATAGTATGAATACTAGGACCTCAAGTTATTACAAAAAAGAAATATTATAAATTATCTTTATTATTAACGTATGAGGAAAAATCCTTTAAAAAGTTACCAAGTAAAATTTACTGACATATCAAAAGGATATATCATCAGGAGCAGTTCATTCTACAATTATAATCATGATTTAACATTCAAATATCAATGCTTAAAATTCATTACATTAATAGAAAAAAAAGAAAAAAATAACATATTCTTGACAGTGACATAGAAAGCATTTGATAAAATTAAAAAGCCATTCATGAAAACCAGGAGCACAAAGGAACTATTTATTCTGTTAAGGAGAACCTACAAAAACCCAAAAGCAAACATATTAAGTAATGGGAACACAGTAAGAATCTCCATTATTATTACTTTTATTCATTAATGAACAAAAAGTAGTCACTACGATAAGGTAAGAAAAAAATTAAAGGTGTACAAACTAAAGCAGAGAAGGGGAAACTGTCCCTATTACAATATATATAATATATAATAAAGTTATATTCATAGAAAATGGAAAAAAACCCTACAGATAAACTATTAAAATTAATAGCAAGGTCACTGGAAACAAGGTTGATATTCAAAAATTAATTGTACTTCTATATACTAGCATCAAGAAGAATATTAAAGTTAAAAACAAGAACATTCAGGGGTGCCTGGGTGGCTCAGTTGGTTGACCGCCCAACTTTGGTTCAGATCATGATCTCACAGTTTGTGAGTGTGAGTCCTGCATCAGGCTCACTGTTATCAGGGCAGAGCCCGCTTTGGATCCTCTGTCCCCCCCACCTCTGCCCTTCTCCTGCTCACACTGTCTTTCCCAAAAACAAATAAACATTTATAAATAAATAAATAAAACCAATAACATTCAGAATAGCACTAAAGATCAGATAAGTAGGAAAAAATCTAAGACATGCAATAACTACTCAAAACAGTATAAAACTATGAGAGAATATACATAATATCTAAATAAACAATGATATACCATGTTCATTGACGGAACATTCAATTTTATAAAATGTCAATTTTCCCCAAACTGAACTATATTCTATATAATCCCAATCAAAATTCCAAAACTGAAAGAGAGAGCATGTGTGTGTATAAACTGATAAGCTGATTCTAAAATTCACTTGGAAATGCAAAGGGGTCAAAAGAGCCAAGATAATGTTCAAGAACAAACACCTAAATAAAGAAAATGGATACTCACACTATCAAACATCAAGACTTATTACAAAGCTAGTAATTAAGATGATGTGATATTGACAAAACTCATAGAATATTGAGTTCAGAAACAGACCCATACACACCCAGTCATCTGATTTATGATACAGATAATACTGCAGTGAAGTGGGGAAAGGGTGGTCTTTTCATTAAATGATACAAGGTCAACAGGATTTACACATGAAAAAAATGACCCTTCCCTCACATCATACCCCAAATCCTAGGTAGACTGAAGATCTAAACATGAAAGGAAGGGCGCCTGGGTGGCTCAGTTGGTTAAGCATCTAACTTCATTAAGCTCAGGTCATGATCTCACAGTTCGTGAGTTCGAGTCCCACATTGGGTGAGCTGAAGCCCTGCCTCGGGTGAGTGCGAGGTCTGCTTCTTTCTCTTTTTCTCTCTCTGCTCCTTGAAGGATTCTCTCTCTCTCCTTCTCTCTTTGCCCTTGCTCCCTTGTGTCCGCTCTCTCTCAAAAAATTTAAAAAGAAAAATTAAAGGGAAGTTAATAAAGCTTGCTATTTACTTATTTGTTTATTTTCTTCCCATTATAATTAAGCTTTTAAAAGAAAACATAAGGGAATGTCTCATGACCTTCCAATTGGTAACGATTTTCTTGAAAGGCCACAGAAAGTAGTAACCATGAGGGGCAAAACAGAGACATATAAAGCAGATTCTTATAAATAACTTCTGTTCATCTAAAGACACCATTAAGAGAATGACAAGGCAAGCCAGAGTAAAAGATATTTGTAATTTACACACAATGTATAGAAACTGCAAATCTTAAAAAAGAAAGAAAGAAAGAAAGAAAGAAAGAAAGAAAGAAAGAAGAAGACAATCTAATAGAAAATAAACATATAAACAGGTGCTTAACTTCATTGTTTATCAAGGAAATGAATGATTAATTATTATGGCTCAGTACGGCTAAACTGAAAAAGATGATAACAAGTGTTGATGGAGATACAGAACAGGAATTCTTATACATTATTAGGAATGTAAATTGGTATAATCCCTTTAGAAAACTGTTTGGCAGGTTCTCCTAAAGCCAAATATATGTAAAACCCAGTAATTCTACTCCTAGCTATATACCCAACAGAAATCTGTATGTGCATCTGTCAAAAGGCTTATATATGACAGCGCTGTTTGTAACAAACAGGCCAAAACAAAAACAAAGTAAATGCTCATCATCATAAGGATGAATAAATGATGGGATAATCATCCAACATTACACAGCAGTGAGAATGCCTGATCTACAAGTACATACAACAATACAGATGAATCTCACAAACATAATGCTCAACAAAAATAAGCCAGAGATAAAAATACATGTTTTATGATTTCACTATAAGAAGTTTCAAATGAGCCAAAATTGTTCGATCTGTGATGTCAGAAGTCAGGATAATGTTCATACTTGGGTGGGTGGTGAGTAGTGACTAGAAAGGATCACAGAGCAGGTGTCTGAAGTACTGGCTATGTTCTGTTTCTTGGTCTGGATACTAATTATACAACAGTGTTTACTTATGAAAATTCACCACGGCTCTAAGATTTTACAACTTTTCTAATATTTCTAGTATCTATATTATACTCCAATTTCTACTAAAAAATGAAATTTTTTATAGCGTAAGAGGACACTTAATTGGAAAATGTGTGCATAATGACAGCCAAGATATTCTTAAAAAACAAAAAACTGGGGCGCCTGGGTGGCGCAGTCGGTTAGGCGTCCGACTTCAGCCAGGTCACGATCTCGCGGTCCGTGAGTTCGAGCCCCGCGTCAGGCTCTGGGCTGATGGCTCAGAGCCTGGAGCCTGTTTCCGATTCTGTGTCTCCCTCTCTCTCTGCCCCTCCCGCTTACGTGCTCTGTCTCTCTGTCCCAAAAAAAAAATAAACGTTTAAAAAAAAAAAAAAATAAAAAAAAAAAAAAACAAAAAAAACCAAAAAACTAAAGGAACTACAAGACAGTAAAATGTATCTATTTTAAAACTACAGCAATTAGGGGTGCCTGAGTGGCTCAGCTGGTTATGGGACCAACTCCTGATTTTAGTCCAGGTCATGATCTTGTGGTTCATGAGTTTGAGCCCCATGTTGGGCTCCTCTGCTATCAGTGTGAAGCCTGCTTGGGATTCATATTCTCTCTCTCTCTCTCTCTCTCTCTCTCTCTCTCTCCTCTGCTATCAGTGTGAAGCCTGCTTGGGATTCATATTCTCTCTCTCTCTCTCTCTCTCTCTCTCTCTTCCCTTCCATTGCTCCTCCCCCACCCTCAAAAAATAAAGAATAGAGAGTGACACAGTAGATACAGAATTTTTTACTATTTTTTTACTATGGTACAGATAGCATTTCAATATGTAAGTGCATTTACTTGTGCATTTAAATAAAAGCATTAAACCTGTAAATGACATAACAAAGAATTCTGTCTCTAACAGACAAGAGAATTTTATTCAATGCCATCAATTCAGAAAAGTCATTTTATCTCTCTGGACTTCAGAAATTGTCTTTAAAATGACAGGTTTGAAATAAGCTGTTTACTATGATTTATAATCAAATTAATCAAAAAGTGGTAATTTTGGTTAGGAAATAGCAATGATGAAAGTTAATTTTAAAGCTTGGAGCAGTATTCAAGATAATAAAGATAGAAATAGTTACCAGATTTACCCAGCATAAAACATGAGGCCAGTGGGGACTTAAGGAAAAATTAAGAAAAGAACTAACGAGTAGCAGATACTACAGATGCACATAATTACTGAATTTATGGGTAAGCTTCCTTGGAGCCCTGGAGATAAAACCTGTACCAAGAAACTACAGATCATCTCATTCCTACCTTACTAGGCAACTATAGGTTGATGAAATCCAAAATATTGTACAACATACACAAACACAATGTGCTACATAAAAATCTAAACACTCTGGGGGCGCCTGGGTGGCTCTGTTGGTTAAACGTCCAACTTCAGCTCAGGTCATGATCTCCCGGTTTGTGAGTTCAAGCCCCGTGTCAGGCTCTGTGCTGACAGCTCAGAGCCTGGAGCCTGCTTCTGACCTTGTGTCTTCTCCTCTCTCTGCCCCTCCCATGCTCATCCTCTGTCTCTCTCTGTCTCTCAATGATAAATATGTTAAAAAATGATAAACATTAAAAAAAATTAAAAAAAAAATGTAAAAACTCTGAACCAGTATAATTCAAACCCATGTAACTAAAGGTTCACCTTTGGCTCTTTCTTCTCTACAGTCTATGGGAAAGCTGAATATTATTTCAAAGTTTAAAACTGAACTCTATTCGATTATGCTTTCAATTTCTTTCACTGGTACAATGTTAACAAGTATTTCATTATTTATTTTTAAATGTTTTTCTATGTTTCAAGGAAGAAGACCCAAATAAAAACTGTTCAAAGTTTTATCTAGGTAGAGGTGTGCAAGTATTTAACCAAGTTTGAAGCAATTACCTTGCAAATGGAAGTCGCATCAACTTGTACTGTTTACTAGTCCGTTTCTTCTTGCTACTTGGCAGTAGAAAGGGACTCTGGTGAAACTATTTTTGAAATAAAGAATAAAGAAAAGGAAAAGGAAAAAAATTTCTAATCTCATTAAATGTTTGTTATTGAAGCACCAAATTATACAAGTATACCAATAGCAATAGAACAATTCTTGCATTAGCCTTTGATAGCTGAATGAGAATAATGTGATAAGATTAAACATAGTTCATCCTTTATCATGCCATCCAAAGATAATCATTACTACGATTTTGGTATATAAATTCCCAAATAAATTGTCTTCTGTGCATATGAATAAATATACCTGTGTATACCTATATAATATCTTGACATAAATATGCAATATACTCATGCCACATATGCATTGTGTAATATATGATTGCACTTTATAATCCATATTTCTTAATGGTCATTTAAAGTCTGGGTGATTTTAATATATCTTTTAAATTTTTGCTTATCTATAGTATTTTCTAAATTTTCTCAGATATTTTTTGAACAGGTTTTATTTATTTAATAAAGATCATAAAATTAAGCAACACACAACTATGTTTTATTATGGTGCTAACCTGTAATAGAAACAAGGGTATAACCAAATCAACAAACTAACTTTGATAATCACATGGAAATGCAAAGAACCCAGAATAGCTAAAACAACTTTGAAAAAGAAGCAGTTGGAGGGCTATAATTGACATAGGATAGTATTAGCATAAAGACAGACAAAAAGATCAGTGAAATATAAGAGTCCAGAAATAGACCCACACATATTTGGTCAATTAATTTTTGAAAAAGGTACAAAAGCCAAATGAGGAGCCTAGACTTCCATACTCACCAGGCTATCACACGGCAACTGTCCTCCAAACTGTACTGTCAGAAAAGGCCAAGAAGAGAGGTGGGACATCCCAGGGGTAATTAGGATACCCCCTGTACCAGCAATGTCAGTGGAGAACACATGGGGACTCTGGACGTCCATTCTTACTTGCTAATAACAAGGAGCCCTTTTCCTCTACTCTAGGGTGGGGATAGAAGAGGTCTAGTAGAAAGTCAACTTTTTCACCACTCTTCAATAATAACAACCTCCCCCTTTATGATTCCCCCAATCCTGCTGTCAGTGGAGGCCATGAAGTCATGAGGCACCCTACTCTGTCCCAGCCAGGGTGGTGTCAACCTGAAGTCCTAGCTCCATCCATCAGTAAGGAGACACCCTCTTCACCAGGGTGACAACAGAAGCTGAGTGGGGAACCTAAACTTTGACCCCTCCAACTTGGCAGTAGGCGGCACATCCCTTTATCACTGGCATTATGATACTATCAAATGGTGCCTGTCAAAACAGAATGTTTAAATAAGATCTGGAATTTCTTAATACAATACCCAAATGGCCAAGATTTTTTTTTTTTTCTTGAGAGAGTATGAGCAGAGGAGGGGCAGAGAGGGAGAGAGAGAGAATCCAAAGCAGGTCCTACACTGTCAGCGTGGAGCCTGATGCAGAGCTGGAACCCATGATCCCGTGAGACCATGACCTGAGCCAAAACCAAGAGTCAGATGCTTACCCGACTGAGCCACCTAGGCATCTCCCAAGATATTTTAATATAAAATAACTCATTGCACCAAGAATTAGGAAAAGGCCTAAATTTGAAAATTATAAATTTGAAAATGAAAAGACAATCAACAGACAGCAACAACAAGATAATAATACAGCACCAACATTAAGATGCTGGAATTACCTAACAAGGATTTTAAAGCAACCATCATAAAAATGTTTCAATAAACAATGACAAACATGCTTAAAACAAATGAAAAAAATAGAAAATCTTGCAAAGAAACAGAAAATCTCAGCAAATAAAAAGAAGATATAAAAAAGAAACAAAAATACAATAACCAAGATAAAATAAGTTAAAAACTCAATAGACTCAAAAACAGAGGGGGAAAAACCTGCGAACTTGAACAGAAAGCAACAGAAAGCATCCAATGTGAGCAAGAGAGAAGCAACTGAAAATAATTAAGAGGTTCAGGGATTTATGGGACTATAACAAAAGATATAACACTCATGTCACTGAAGTCCCAAAAGGAGATAAAGAGGGCAGATGTGAAAAAGTTTGAGAGATAACGGCTGAAAATGTCCCAAACTTGGCAAAAGTAATCAACCCACATATTTAAGCCAAGTGAATCCTCAAAAGGCTACAACTTTAAGAAATCCATGCAAGGATACATCATAGTCATATTTCTCAAAACTAAAGATAAAAATCTTCAGAGCACTGTGAAAAAATGGCACCTTCCTACAGAGTTATTAAAGAATGAAAAAAAAAATAAGCATCTGACTCAGGTAAAGAAGTAACAATAAAATAAACCACAGGAAAGGGGAAGAAAGGACTTACTACTCAAGATAAAAGCAAAAATTAGTAAGTTTGAAACAACAAAATAAAATTAAAAGTTGAAAATTAAACCCCAAAGATTACTATTTTAAAAAAGAAAAAAAAAATAAATGAAAAAAAACACAAGCACCTAAACTAGTAGGGGAAAAAAAAAAAGGAAAAGCCCAAATACACAAAATTAGTCAACTGGGAAAATATAACACAGACAAAATTAAAAAATAACAGACTACTTTGGTCAACTCTGTGCAAATCAATTTGAAAACATGTCTGAGATAATAATTCTAAGGAAATATAACTGAATAAAACCAACCACAAAAGAAAGAAATTTTCCTAAGCAAACTAATATCCACAGAAGAAATAAAGTTAACAAAGTGTGACCATTCCTACCAAGAAAGACCCAGGTCCAGATGGTTCCACAGAATTCTATGAAGCATTTAAAGAAAAAATAATTCTAATACTGTATCATCTTTCCAGATCAGAGGAAAAGGAAAACATCCAAATTCCAGTTCATATATATTTTTATCAATGCCTGAAGACTGTATAAAAAGAAAATCTCACTTGTGAATTAACAATAAAAAAATTCCTAAACAAAGCACTGGCAAAAAGAATTTAGCAGCACATTGTAAGAATAATAAATCATTTCTGAAATTTATTCTAGAATTACAAAATTAGGAAAGCTACTAAAATAAATTATCATAATACACCTAAAAAGAGAGACCATATGATTATTACCATAGATGCTAAAAAAAGTATTTTACATTGTTTATCATTTTTTTATTTAAAAAGCTAAGTGGGGGCACCAGGATGGCTTAGTCAATTAAGCAACCAACTCCTGATTTCAGCTCAGGTCATGATCTCAACAGTTCGTGAAATCCAGAGCTGCCTCAGGCTCCACACGGACAGCACAGAGCCTGCTTGGTATTCTCTCTCTCTCTCTCTCTCTCTCTCTCCTCTGCTTGCATGCATGCACTCTCTCTCTCTCAAAATAAACAAACTTAAAATAAAAAGCTAAATAACATATAAGACAAATATGTACATTACCCTTAAAAAAAGGGATCATTGTTTTTTTAAAAAAAATATTTTACTTTTTAATTTTTTTTAATGTTTATTTATTTTGAGAGAGACAGCATGATTGGGGGAAGGACAGAGAGAGAGGGAGAGAGAGGATCCATGTGCTGTCAGCACAGAGCCTGTCATGGGCTCAATCCCAAAAACCAAGAGATCATGACCTGAGCTGAAATTAAGGGTCAGCAGCTTAACTGACTGAGCCACCCAGAGCCACAAAAACAGGATCATTCTCAATGAGGAAATACTATCCAACATTTTATTAAAATTTATTGCTTTCTAGTATGTTCTAGACATTGTTGTTATATAGACAGAAATTCTATACTCAAGAATCTTATGTTCTGTTAAGGTGAGTAATAAAATTAATGAGTAAAATTATGTCATATAGTGTTAAGTTCTAAAGAGAAAAATTAAAGCAGAGAAGCAGAGTATAAAATGTAGGGGCAGGGATGGGGAAGGATTCAAATTTATATAAGGTTGCCAGGGAAGGCTTGACTGAAGTCACTCTTGAGTCAAGATTTGCAGGAAGTAGGGAGTAGGCCATATGAAAGAAGAACAAGACCAAGGGCCCAGAGGTGGCAGCTTGCCTGTGTTTGAAGAGTGGGAGGAGGCCTGCAGGTTGAAGATGTTAAAGAGCGGAAGGAGGAGAGTAGTCAATGAGGTGAGATAAAGAACACAAGTTTCAGTATTCAGACAATAATAGGCAAATAGATCACATGGGAAGCCACTGGAGAGTTTTCAGCAGAGACTTCTGTTTTAACAGTATTAATCTGGCTGCTACGCTGGGAAGAGAATATAGAGGCAAGGCAGAAGCAAGAAGCCCACGTTGGGATGCCACTCCAAGAACTTGGGTAAGAGAAAACGGGGGCTTGGATGGGTGGTGAAAGTGAGGGTTGTGAGAAGTGGTTAAGACTCTGGACTGAGCTTTAAGCAGCACTAAAACCATTTGCTAAGGGATCAGGTACGGGATGTGAGGAAAAAACAGGAAAACAGAATTGCAGTTACCTGAAATGAAGACCCCCAAAAGGAACTGGTTTGGTGGCAAGTGCAAAATTTAAGATACCTCTTAGACATCCAAATAGAAATGTGAAATAAGTAGTGGACTAGGTATTGTCTGGAGTTCAGAGGAGACGGGGAGGCTGCAGACGCAAATTTGGGAGTCATCAGCATTTAGCAATAATCAAATCCGTGAGAATGGATGAATCATTTAGGGAACAAATGTAGATAGAAGAAGCCCAAGAACTGAGTTCTGGGGCACCCAAAATTTAGCAGTCAGGAAAATAAAGAGGAAACAGTAAACAGACTAAAAAAGAATAATCAGAAAGGTAGGAAGAAACATAGGAGAATATAGTGTTGTAAAAGTCACATGAAGGTCAACGTAAGGACCAAGAACTATCAAGAGGTTTTGGTAACATGGAGGTCAATTTCCAGAAAAGCACTTTTAGTGGAGTGGTGATGAAACTCCAATTGGTGTGGGTTCAAGAGAAACTGGAGACAGTGTGAACAATTCTCTCAGAGTTTTGCTATAAAGGAGAAAAATGAGAAAGTAGCTGGGGGTGGGGAGTTATTTGGAGTAAGAGGTTTCATTTTGTTTTGTTTTATTTTTTAAAGACGGGAGATAACATTTTTGCTTCTAATAGGAATAATCCAGAAGAGAGGGAAAAAATTAATAATGCAAGAGGAAAGGGCATTCTACACTAATGTGAAGCCAAGCAAAAGACAACCCAAGTATCCAACATGGTGTTGGATAGTGTTAACAGGAACCTAGTTAAATAAATTAGAGGTCCACTCTGGATCTATCCTAAATAGCACTGGAAAAGAATGAGGAAGCATTTCTTGTAATCATATGGCAAGATCTTCAAGATAGGTGACATTAAAAAAAAGTAAGGCATAGGACAATTAGGGATAGTATATTATCTTTTGTGTAAGAAAGAAAATTAAGAAAATATTTATATGTTTTGTTTTAATATAAAGAAACAAAGCAGTTACATGTAGGTAGTGTGGGGAGATGAAAGGAGGAAGAATAAAGTGGCTGAAAGCAGAACAGAAGCTTATATGAGATTTCATTCTATATACTTCATTATATTGTTCTGATATTAGAACATCTATAGTCCCCATCATCCTCTTCCCCAAATAAAAAGGAACTACAAAACTCAAAACTTGATATGCAAAAGTTAGTCTGTTAAATAGCAAGTCTAAGAAAGTAGATCCCAAAGTTATATGCTGTCCCTTCATCATCCAGCTCCTCCATTTACTGTTTTTACCTTCTTCTAAATCCAGATGCTGATCTCAGCCTTGAGTTCTCCAAAGAGAGCCACACAAAAAGCATCGGGAATAAAGTTGACTTTACTAAATATTTTTTAAAGAACTAGTGGAAGGAAGGAGCTTTGTATCACATAATTCACAAGTAGTTGAGCAATGCTTTTAGGGCTATCTGTTCTCCAAAGTTCCTCCAGATCTTGCTAATTAATTAGCTTCTTTCCCTTACTCTCTAAGTCAATTCCTGTACTAACTTTAGACTCCCCACTGCTATATCTGATTCTGATCTTAGTAATTTATTCAAGGCAACTTGATTCAGCCCTGCAAGCTGATCAGCAAAACAGAGCCCCCTCCCTGACTTTGCCTACCCACCCACCCACCCAGTGAAAAGCAAGCATCTCTTCTCCTTAGAGGATACTAAATGTATAAGGTATACCTCTGCTCACTGGTTGTACTAGGTATCAAATTTATAATGCTAAGAGCTACATCTCCTGTGAACATTATTTCACTGGGACATGTACACAAATCTTTTCTGTATCCAAATGTGGATGAAGTTAGGAGATAAAAGTACACATTCTTTGGCTAGCTTTTATAAAGCTTCTGACAAAGGAGCTAACCACTGATCACAAAGGTTGAAAGAGTTCCTATTTTCTTACCAGAAAGACTATGTATTTAAAAGCCTTTTTATAAATGACTAAAAATAAGTTTTTAAAAGGAGAGATTTGCAGAAAATTAGAAAACACAGGAAGATGCACACACAATAATAAAAAAGTAATGACAGCTAACATTTATTGCATTCTTCCTATTGTGAGGACACATGCTAACCACATTTAACTCTCACACTAATTCTTCATAGATGTACTACCATTAGCCACACTATGCACAAGAGGACACTAAGATTCAGAATTAAATGCCAAAGTCACAGGACCAGGAAGTTAACAGAGCTGGGAGCTAAATATAGGCAATTCCATTTAAAAGCTGCCCTATACGCCTGGGTGGCTCAGTCAGTTGGGCGTCCGACTTCAGCTCAGGTCACAATCTCGCGGTCCGTGAGTTCGAGCCCCGCGTCGGGCTCTGGGCTGATGGCTCAGAGCCTGGAGCCTGCTTCGATTCTGTGTCTCCCTTTCTCTCTGCCCCTCCCCCGTCGTGCTCTGTCTCTCTCTGTCTCAAAAATAAACGTTAAAAAAAATTAAAAAAATAAATAAATAAAAGGTGCCCTATAAAGCACTAAACTCCATTACTATCAAGAATTTACCTACAATTGGGACTTCACTAACCTTTCTTCAGTTTATTTATTATGTATATTTTGCCTTCTCATTAGATACTACAACAATTATGTTTCCTATTTAGATAATTGAGTTAACTTCACTAATATTTGGCTTTCCTCCCTTCCTAATTTTACTACTGATTTTATTTTCGTGATAGATTACAAGAGGTATTTAACTATCAATATTAATGCTTTATCTGCTATATGTTTAATTTTCCCAGTCTGCCATTGGCTTTTTATTTTTATGATTTTTAGCCTTCTAAGAATGTTCTTTGAGAAAATCCACCAATAGTTTCCTTTATGCCTTCTTCTTGCTTTGTTTCTAGGTATAGAAAGGCCTCTCCTATTTAAAATGAATATATTTGTATTTCTTATTTTATATGATTTCTTTTTTTACATTTAAATCCATCTAGAATTTAGAGAATGGTATATAGTAGGATCTGCCTCTATTTTTTTTCCCCCAAAATAGTTGTTCAATTGTGCCCATCTTTTTTTTTTAATAATACAAATCCTTTTCTAATTTGAAATACTATTTTTTCTATCAATGTCTTTTTTAGCTGTTTTTTAGTTGTTCAGGGGCCATTATGTTCCACTGAGCTGTCTAATCCTATGTTACTTCTAATCAAAACCTAATTTTTATGTAAAAATTTCAATAAACCAATTATGCCATATGATAATGTGCTGTTAGCCAGTTAAAATTGGTGTTATCATTTCTTTGCACAAAGTTTAAGTTAGTTTAATGCTACTTAATCTTAATTATCCTTAGTAATGCTTAAAAAATTACACTACTTACATATAAACTCTACTTACCTCAGAAAGAGTGCTCATTTCAATTGCAGTTATCAAGTTATTGTTCATGAGTGCTTCTATTTCTATAAGTTTCTTATTCTGTGTTAAAATAAAGACACTTTTAATCAATTAAGATTTGGAGCTTATTATACCATACATGTATGGATGTCATCAGTTGAGAAGACTTAGAAAATAACTGAGATCACACTGAAATAAAAAGGTACTACATGCTATAGTTCACACACACACACACACACACACACACACACACAACCTTGAATGCTTCTGAGTTCTCAATTATAAATTTTCCTACAAACATTTCTCTTTCTTCTCACAGTAATAATACATCCTACAGCAAGTTAACATAGTTTATCAGGGAATTGAACACTCATGAATAGTAGATCAATTTTTCCATTTTAAATTAATTTCTGCTCATTTTGGTGTTAGATCTATAAATTGCAGCCTAGCTAACCATTGGCTCTTACTGACCTGTCCGTGGACAGAGTTGGAAATTGGAAGGGAAAACAACGACTACAATCTTCATTCTATTTGGTGTGTAGCCAGTGAAATGCTGGGATTAAAGAGAATACAAACACTCTGGGAACTCCCCTCCTTTCATTGGAGGAATTATGCCCATCGTTGTAATGCACCAAGTTTTGCTAATGATAAACAACCAAATAATGATCAAGGTATTATACTGGTTTGCAGGGCTGTAAGTGACATTTAGAATGTAGAGTTAAAGACACCTATTTTATTACCCATTAAGTTTGTCCACTAACATGGCATATTCTTTCAAAAATTTTTTACAATAATTAGATATTTGAAAAACACTTTCAGAGCTTCTTTAATAACACAGTTAAGATTTTAGTTATAATTTAGAATTCAAACACAATATAGTATTCATACCAAATTATTTAGTTTTAGGCGAAGAAATGCATTCTCAAAATTCAGTTTCTCCACTTCTTTTTGCAATAGCGTTTTTTCAGTTGTAACCCTTCGAGAATTTTCTTTTTCTCTACTAAGAGCTTGAGCTAATGCCCTGTTGTTGTGCTTTAAAGAAATTTTGAAAATGGAAGAATTATCTGTAAAAAAAATTTTTAAGTTAATATTGAACTTATATCTTAAGTTTTCACATCCTTATAAAACTGTTTTAGGCAACATATATTTCACTTATAAGTCTTAACTAAAGGCTGGAAAACAACAGAATGACAATATTAAAAAAAAAAATGTATACAGACCAGAAATAAAAGCCAGACAGAAGATGAAGAACAAAAGAACTGTAAGGAATGCAGAATGTTGTAAATAGAGTTAGGGATAAAGGATGTCTAGGACAGATGCAGGATCCTAGATAATTAGACCAGTCATAAAAACTAAATCTTGATACTTGCTGCCCTACCTTCCTTCCTACTTTGACTAGGAGGTAGAATGGAGAAGCTGATTCCAAAGCTCTAACTGGAGATGTCCCATAGATATTAGGGTAGCCATTAAAATCTCAAAGCCAGTTTCTGTGGCTCCAGAATGGAACACATCAGTTAATGCTTCCAAAGCCCATTTTTCAAAATTTTGAGTGAAAGGGACCATAATGAGTGTAAAGTTGGACAGACCATCTAAACCCTGTGGGATTTTCTATTGCTACCCTAAATATCCAATTCTTATTTCTTGGCATTTACTGCAATCTAAACTCGATGCCTTCTCTTTACAAGCACTATGTAAATATAATTTAAATCAGAAATGCTTCTGTGTTGTTAGCAGAGAAATTTAATCATGAATTCCTTGGTAAAGCTCACCTTAAATATAGTATGTTCCCTTAGTACACATAAACCATACTTACATTTTCATAATTTAGATTTAAATGCTACTATTCAACAACATATCCCACTGAATGGAAGTTTAGTATCTATAAAATAAGTTTATAAAAGTAATAACATATTTTAAATATTCAAGCATTGTTTGGGCATCAAAAAAAGGGTCCAAAAAAGTACTTTATCTTTTGCATAAAGAAAGTAGCTTCACACAGCCACCTTTGACACAGAAAACAGACTAGAACGAAAACAGACTAGAACCAGTTTAAGACTTCCAGAGCTAAAGGATATTTTCCTGTTGCACTCCTCAAACTCCGGATGTTCCTTCATAATAGTGAGTGTGCAATGGTCCTGCCAAAGAGAATAGCAAACAGCCACTACACAAGGTGGTCTAATATACCACATGATTCTAGAGACCTGGGTAGGAGCAACATTAAGATTTAAAGATACTCAGGAGGTTCAGCTATTTCAGAGGGCACACACAATTACCCTTCAAACATGTTATATCTACAGGAAACCTTCTCTACTCCTGCTGAGATGGATAGGAAACACTGAGATAAGTTTCAGAAGTCATGGAAATTTATATTGGCAGTTTTTCCCACTTTTTTTTTTCCCTTCTGACCTCTTAGTTCCAGAATCCATGAAACCTATCTCCAAAATGTTCAATACCATCATGAGCTTTGGCTATATAAAATCACCCATGACGACACTCTACCTGGGCCAATCATTCTAGATTACCCATCATCCAATTGCTACAGCATACTAGAACAATCTGTCACTTGTTTTTTAGCTCTTTTCCTGAAATGTCACATTGGTATTTTCTTTGCAGTGTAGGAGGTAGCTGCCTTAGGCTACCCTGGCCTCACTGCTGAAAATTCTGCTGTCACCACTGAGAGTAAATCATCATATCCATTAAACTAATAAGAGTTGAAGGAGACAGAAAGGATTGAATGGACAAAAAGTATCGCTTAACAAAAATTGTCATTTTAGTCATTTTCTATACATGATAAAATGAAGTGCCAAATACTGTATCAATTCTCCAAGGGAAAGTAAAAATGTGAGCATACTTTAAAACCAACAGCACTTACTTAGTATTTTTGTTTTGATTTTTGAAGCAAGAGAAACATTCAACTTCCCAGTCTTTGAAATTCTGTCTTTCACATGTCTCTTAATTCCTGAGGTAAAAAGTGAGCTAGTTTCCATCACTGGGTTCTCCATCACTGAAGTAAAAACAAGAAAGAAAGAAATCAGAGCAATGATTAATAAAAGAAAAAAGGGTATCTGATACATTCCAGAAGGTAATAATCATGACTTATATGGTATAATTTGTTTGTATGTAAGTATTTACAGGGGTGCCTGGGTGGCTCAGTCAGTTAAGCATCCAACTTTGTTTCAGGTCTGATCTCACTCTTCGTGAGTTTGAGCCCCGGATTGGGCTCTGTGCTAACAGCTCAGAGCCTGGAGCCTGCTTCGGATTCTGTGTCTCCCTCTCTCTCTGACCTTCTCCCACTCACACTCTGTGTGTCTCTCTCTCAAAAATAAATAAACATTAAAAAAAAAAAAGTATTTACAAAACGCTTTGTATAAAATCTGAAAGTATGCAAGTAGCCAGGAGTGGTTTAAAGTGGTATCCAAAAAAGGTAAATGAGGGGCGCCTGGGTGGCGCAGTCGGTTAAGCGTCCGACTTCAGCCAGGTCACGATCTCGCGGTCCGTGAGTTCGAGCCCCGCGTCGGGCTCTGGGCTGATGGCTCAGAGCCTGGAGCCTGTTTCCGATTCTGTGTCTCCCTCTCTCTCTGCCCCTCGCCCGTTCATGCTCTGTCTCTCTCTGTCCCAAAAATAAAAATAAACGTTGGAAAAAAATTAAAAAAAAAAAAAAAAAAAAAAAAAAAGGTAAATGACTATTTTTTCATTCAAATCTATATTATTATGTCTACATACCAGGAGCTAGGTTAGGCACAGCAGACAGAAAACAGGATACGGTTGTATAGGAATGTCAGTCATGGAATGTAGAGTCCACCGTAGGTACAGATCCTATTTTGACAATGTAAGAAGTGTAACCTTAGAGAATGCACAGAACAGATATACCTAATCTTATGGGAGAGGAGGCATGCTAGCTAGTTTGGACGACTAGGCAGGATATCTTGAGTATGTCTATTTGTCCATTACAGTTATGGTCTATTAGACCTTAAAGTCTAAAAGTGGAAAGAAGAAGATAATCACATTATACTATGACAAGAATAACTGATAAAATATATCATGCATAAAAGTAATTAACTCTGCCTGGGCAGAGGAAAATGATCAGAAAAGGTTTTACTGAGAAGGGACAGTTGACGTTGAGCTATGTACTTAGACAAGACTAACCTTTCAAAGCTCCCATTCCCTCCCCAAGCTTCTTTGTCTCTATCTTCAGAGATCAAGAAGAAACGCCATTACCTGCACTTGCCTAACTTCCAATACTCAACCTTTCCACCACTACCTGACTTAAATCCACAGGACTAATCTCACTATGCTCTTTATGTCAATCACAGAATCTCTGGACTCCCAGGTCACTGTCATCTCCCTATCTCCCTCATCCTAATCCTCCTCTAGCTCTGTGGTAGGCTAAAAAATGGTCTCCCAAAGATATCGGGTCTTAATCCTTACATTCTAAGTCTTATGTGGAAAAAGGGTTTTTATAGACGTGATTAAGTTGAGGATCTTGTGATAGGGAGGTTATTCTGGATTATACCTAGTTAGGCCTCCAAATGGCCTCAAAGGTGTCCATACAGGAGAGAGGAAGAGATTGAGTGATGCGGCCAGAAGCCAAGGATTGCTGGCAGGCACCAGAAGCTGAAACAGGCAAGGAACAGATTCTCCCCTAGAGCCTCCAGGGGGACTACAGACCTGCAAACACCAGAATTTCAGCTCAGCGACACTGAGTTGGCCTCCAGAACTGTGAGAAAACAAATTTCTGCTGTTTAAAGCCACCTGGTTTGTGGTCATTTGTTACAACAGCCACAGAAAATGAAGAGTCTTCATATCTCACCCCTGCCCTACCTTGTGAAGGTCTCTGGAACTCACAATCCGTCACTATCAAAACCTCTAACTTCAGTCCCTCCTCTAAATGGTCCCTTCATCTTCTTGAACCAGCTGCTCCCAGGAAGATGCAGATTCCCCTCCCCGTCAGGAGGTGGCCATTTTCTCCCTTTCACCTCCTAAAGGATGAACTACATTCATGCTTGCAGACCATTTGTTCTCTCTCCTCCCTAAAAATCCCCAGCCTTGAATATAATGTCATCAGACTCTATAACCCTTTACATCCTCATGGTATAGCCAACCTCTGGGTCACTCCTCTTTATTGGCTGCTAATTTCATATCCTGGCTCACTATTACTTTCTCTGAGAACACTGAAGCAACCTGTAGAGAACTCTGTCAAAACTCTCATTACAATTACCTACCCATTATCATCTGTATCTGTGCCCTTGTCTTCTCTCCATTATGATGGATGAACCATCTATCTTCTAAGGTCAGTCCTGCTTTGCTTAGATAAGGATCCATGCACTGGACTTCATGCTATCCTGCCTCCTCAAAGACATAACTCCATAATTCTCTCCTCTTCATTGTCATTTTTTCCCACTGGATCATTCTCATCAACATACAAACATACTGCTATTTCCTTCATCTTAAAAAACCTTCCTTTGTTCCCACTTCGTCCTCAGACTACTCCTCCATTTCTCTGAAGCTCTTTATAGCAAAACTCCTTGAAAGAACTGTCTGTACTCAGTTTCCAATTCTCTCCTAAACCTATGTCACTCAGACTTTCACTATGACTACACCAAAAGTGCTCATCTTGAAGTACCATCACACTGCTAAATCTAATGGTCAATTTTCAGTCCTCATCTAACTTGATCCAGCAGCAGCATTTGATATGGTTATTTATCTTTCCTCCTCGAAAATTATCTTTCCTTGGCTGCCAGCACACCAAACTTCTGGTTTTTTTCCTCTACCTAATTAGCTGTTTCTTTTCTCTTTTACAAATGTTCCAAACTTGTAACAGATTTTCTCCTTGGATCTTCTCTGGGTATCTATACTCACTCCTTTGGTGATTTGATAGTCATGGCTAAAATACCACCTAGAAAATGCCAAGAACTCTAAACTTTATGATCTCAGTTTGGATCTCTTTCCTGAACCTCCCTGGATTCACAATTCTGCTTAAACAATTATAACAGGGCATATCAAACTTAACCTCATACCTGCTTCAGTCAGAGCCTTCTCTATTTCAGTTAATGGCAACTCCACCCTTCTAGTTGCTCTGGCCAAAAATCTCTCTCCTATCCCAATCAACCTTCACGGTACATTAGGAACCTGACTACTTCTCAGCACTTCCACTACTATCAGCCCAGATCAAGGCACGGACTCATCTTACTTGAATTATTGCAACAGCCTCTTATCCCCCTATTCCCACTGCTGCCCTCACTACAGCGCATTTTTTAGTCTAGACAATCTAAAAAACTCCCTGATGGTCCCATTTCTCTCAGAATAAAAGCTGAAGGCCTTCAATGGTCAAGAAGTCCCTTCAACATCTGCTCTTCTTTCCATTTCTCCAATCTGAACTTTCTTCTGTTCACTAGTCCATTCCTTCCAGGTCACACTGGCTACCAAGCTCTAATTGCTCCTGGCAGATGGTAGGCATCCTTCAGCCTCAAGTCCATTGTACTGGTCATTCTTTCTACTCAGAAAGCTCTTCCTCCAGATATATAAAAGGCTCATTCACTCTCCTCCAAGTCTTTGCTCAAGTGTCACCTTCTCACTGAGGCCATTCAAAACTGTAGCTCCTTCTCTTGGCATGTCTGATCATTCTTACCCTTTTCTATTTTTTTCCATAGCATTTAAAGCACTATCTAATATTGTACAGAATTTACTTACTTCCTGTTTTCCCCAACTAGAATTTAAGTTCCAGAAGGTCATAGATTTTTCTCTGTTTTATTCACTGATATATTCCATGGCCCATCTAACAGGGCCTGGAAAATAACATGAACACAACAAATATTTGTTCAATGAACAAATAAGTCTTAAAAACAAAGAATTTGTCAGGTATCAAGATTAGAAAGGGTATTCCAGAAGAAGGGATGGCAAGTGTAAATGCATAAACATGGAACATTTAAAAAGATACAAGTGATCTCTTGATGCTGTAATGTTATTACCCTAGTTCTGTTTCTCTTTATCGCAAGTTCCCTTAATTTCTTTTTTTATGTTTATTTCTGACAGAGTGAGAGAGAGAGACAGAGCATGAGTGGGGGAGGGGCAGAGAGAGAGGGAGACACAGAATCTGAAACAGGCTCCAGGCTCTGAGCTGTCAGCACAGAGCCTGACGCAAGGCACGAACTCACAGACCGCGGGATCACAACCTGAGCCGAAGTCAGACGCTCAACTGACTGAGCCACCCAGGCGCCCCTATCGCAAGTTCCTTTATAAAAGAGTTGTCTATACTTGCAGTCTCCAATTCATCCCCTGACATTCCCTCTTGATCTACTCCACTCAAGTTGTTGCTCTCATCACTACCGTATGGAAATTGATAAATGAAGTCACTAAATTGCAGCATTGCTAAATCAGATATAGTAGTCAAGATACAGTTCTCAATTGATCTAATTTTAATCACAGTATTTAATATCAGGTCATTCTCTCTGAAATACTTTCTTTAGCAATCTTCTAAAAAACATTCTCCTTGGTTTTTCCCTTCTCACTGACCACTTCTAAGTCTCTTCTGTTGGTTATTCATCTCCCTAACCTCTTACCATTGGAGTGCCCCAAATCTCAATCCTTGGGTCACATCTCTTTTCTATGTACATAAACTACTGTGAGAGTATCATCTAGTGTTCTGGCTTTTAAATCTAAATGCCAATGGCTTACAAATTTATATCCCTGATCAACTCCAGACTTATTTATCCAACTGCCTACTCCTCATCTCCAGCTTGGATGTCTAATATGTATCTCAAAAAAAAAAAAAA
>NW_024412395.1:79270616-79282297 GCF_014898765.1 Herpailurus yagouaroundi | reverse complement strand
AGAGAGAATCTCAAGCAGGCTCTGCACCATCAGTCCAGAGTGATGCAGGGCTTGAACTCACCAACTGTGAGATCATGACCTAAGCAGAAACTAAGAGTCAGAAGCTTAGCTGACTGAGCCACCCAAGCATGTCTGCAGCGCAAATTTAACATGTCCTAAACTCAACACATCCAAACCTGCTCCACTGTGTCTCCTCCATCTCATTTAATGGAAACTCCATCTCCACCTGCTCAGCTCAGAAACATCTTTCTCTCACATCCCACATCCACTCGATCATCAGTCATGCTGGCCTTGACCTTCACAACATGTTCACATGGGCCACCTATTGCTATCACTCTGATCCAAGTGGCCATTCTCTCTCATGTACATTATTGCTGTAACTACCTAAATGGTGTTCTTGTTTCCACCTTTCTTCCTACTATCTATTCTCAACCTAGTAACCAAATCATCCCTTTACACTTAATTCATGTCACTCCTCTGTTAAAAACCCTCCAGTGGTTCCCATATCACTGGAGTAGAGTCATAATCCTTGTAATGGCCTGTAAAGTATTACACAGTTTAACACTTCCCCTCCCTCCCCAATTCCCCATCCAGTACCTCTCTGACCTCTTCATCACTCTTCCTTCACTCACTAAGCTCCAGCCATTGGCTACCGTGGCATACTCCCACTGCAGAATCTTTATATTCCCGTTTTTTTCTTCTTTGTGTCAACTCTTCCTCCAAATAATCATGGGGTTTACTCACTTTCTTCAAGTCTTTACTAATATGTCACTTTCTTAGCCTTCCCAGACCAAATATTTAAAATTACTCACCTGACCCCATTTCACTATCCTATTATATATTTTCTCCATTAACTTATCAGTGTCTAATATAAGACCACATAATTTCCTTATTTAATTTACTGTCTTCTACTAAAATCTGTTCCATGAGGGCACAGATTTTTGTCAAGTTTGTTTGCTGCTGTACCCTTAGAGCCAAAAGACTGCCTGGCACATAGCGGCTACTGGTTAAACATTTGTTGAAGAAACAACTATGGATAAATGGAAAAAGTGTCAAATACTAAAACTGACCAATGCTGGAATGAGTCTCCTTTGAAAGTGTTGGGCAGATGTTGGGTGATGTCAAGTAAATAATGGGAATATGGTTTTAGAAGAATTTTCTGCAATGGGAAAGAAGTTTAAAGTATTCTAAAAATTTTGTCAAAAAAGAAAAAAGGTAAAATCAAAGATCACTGTCTATTACATAGATAGAACACAGGCACATACAGAAATTCCACAGATAAATGGTTGCATCTTACACCTGTGAAGAGACACTGGCATAGATATCTAGTCCATCTCCAAAAAAATCCACTCAGGAAGACCA
This sequence comes from Herpailurus yagouaroundi, assembly GCF_014898765.1. Taxonomy (NCBI): domain Eukaryota; kingdom Metazoa; phylum Chordata; class Mammalia; order Carnivora; family Felidae; genus Herpailurus; species Herpailurus yagouaroundi. The sequence continues at coordinate 79,280,935 of NW_024412395.1, read as the reverse complement.
AATCTCATTTTACTAATTAGGAAACCACTGCTGAATTGTCCTCCCCAATAAGTTGGCCCCTGGTTCCCTAACTTAATAAATGGCACTATCAATCACCCACCCACATGCTCATGCCAGAAATCAGAGTCTTCCTTTTAACACTGCCCTGTCACCCTCCACATTAACAACCTCACCAAGTAACACTTTAGGAACCAAGGCCAGGCCATTGGAGTACCATTCAAGGATGACTTATGATACAGAGATTGAGGTATTTTAAATACCGGTTGGGACTGTGTTGGGAGTCTCAGTTCTAACATTTCATAGCTATGTTATTTTAATGTCTCTAAGTTTCAACTTTCAGGCTTATAAAGTAATAGTAAGTACATCTAATTGTAGGGACTAAATGAGCCGATGTATGTACAGGACTCGGCACATAGCACTCACTAATACGACCTTTTTATTATTATTCTGTAGCTCCTGTCTGGCCATCATCTCGGCTAACTCTATATCTGAAATATTAAATTCCACATCCAGTTCTGAATTGGATTCTTCATCTAGAAAAATCATAGTCCCTATTCCTTACCTTAGTCCTACCTGTAAATCAAGACGCAGTTCAAGTTCTAAGTTTTTCCCAGTCTTCCATCACCCCTTCGCCTTCAGCCAGGCTTCCTTCCAAATGATCACTCCAAAGGAGAGGGATCATTTAAGAACCTGGGTAAGCAGTCTCCAACGCTCACCCAGCAGGTATTTACTGAAGGTTCACAATGACCTAGATAATGCTCTAAAAAGCAGGAGTAGTGCAGTCAAAAAGACTGAAATCTCTTCCTTCAAGGAGCTGACCTTCTAACTGGCCGCTCGTACCTCTCACCCAGCCGGGCACAAAATCAAAGAGACAAGATGTAGCCACTCAGATCCAAACCGGAGAGTTCCCCAACGAGCCCCTGAGAGCGCGGCCTCAGTTCGCGATACCGGAGGGCGGAGGGTGGGCGGGACCACGGGCCGTGCACGGCTCCCTTGACGGAAGACTCAAGAGAGCAGCGCTGAGAGTTTCGGCTGGGAAAGGCACGGATCTCCCCAAGCAAAGGGGCGGCCGCGCCGAGGTCCCTGACTTACCGCCCTTTCACCATGGGGGCGACGACCACCCAGCCTGAGAAGCTCAGCGCCAGCGGCTACGGCTCTGGTTTAAACTCCGCAGCCGTTAGCGGTTGCCACATCAGCCAATCAGATTCCCAGGAGGCCGCGCAAAGGAGCGCGGTTACCAGGAAGTGGGAGGTGAAGGGGCGGTACCTCGAGCTGAGGGCCAGAGGGGGCGTTTCCAGGCAAGGCAGGGGCTATTCAACGAAGGTGAAAGTGGCAGCTTGGACCATGGGCGGGGCTGGGGGTGGTGGTGGCGGGTGGCTGTTGTTCTGTCTTTTGATGCATTGACCGAAAAGGAAACGTTCCTTTAACAAAAATGCCTTTATTAGAGGTCTAAAAGGCGTAACAGTCATCTTTGCATTATGATGCCAGGACCTTTATTTAGTTTTTCACTTAAAAGCACTCCCTATTTTTCTTTCAACTTGCTGAAGGAAAAGTGGCAATGAAATTTCTTTGAACATTTAGGTCTTAAACAAATGGTTTGATTCAACTAAATATACAAGAATGGCATTTTCCGTTACACCCAACTACATTAAAACATATATTATTCACTTTGTGTTCCAAGTCAGTTAGTTTTCCTTTCACGAGTGACTTTATAATCTATAGAAAAACCTGGGAAAACTACACTGAGAATAAAATATACTCTTTGTATGTCATTAGACAGAAACTGAAAATAGCTTACTAAATCTAGATTTTAATAATTGGTTATAGAGAGATGCAGTCAACTTCATATTCCTGTCATTTTTTTTGTCCATTTGAGGACATTTGAGAATCACAGATTTCCACTTTACCTTAGAAAATCTAGAAGAATTATGTCAAACATGATTCTGAGTTAGATCTTTTAGTTTAATATCTTTAAAGATTGGTGTCCAAAGAGATCTGGCTACATGAATCTTGTATAAGTAGAAGAGTATTTATTGATTGGCCAGCTGCTAAAATTACAGTTTATAGTTCAGTAAAAACTTCAATATAAGTGGTTCAGTATGTAATATACTGGTTTTAGAAATTTCTGGTTTATCTACAGATTAACTAGCACAGTATCTTGTTTACCCAGCCTGACACATTAAATGCTCAATATACGTTACATGATTTTTAAATGAACCATGACATGGCTCTGCCATTTAGTGCCTATTTAATCTTGGCCAAGTCACATAATCTCTTTAAGCTTCTGTTTCTTCATTTGTAATATGGAGGTTAATAACAACATCCAATATATTTTTATGATGGTTCCAATCAGCAGATCATTTTGTTCAAATACATTAATATTTTAAAAAACTAAATACACTTACATTGCTTTTTTCTTGTCTTATTTTGTAGCTACTACTTCAAAACCAAAACAAATAGAAAAGGGAGAGTAGCCAGAGGTAAAAGAGATGTTCAAAACTTTTTCAAGATGTGAATACCAAAACCTATTTTTTAAAAAAAGTGATAATTAACTTATTTGGGGAAGTTGAAAGAATTTAACAAACCAATGCTTTGTAAATTGTAAAAATCTCTTGAAAATGTAAATTCTTTTCATTCACAATCATAAACTTAAAAGGTATAATTAATTGAACTGAATTTACCTTGATTTCAGCCTGCTTTTAGGTCATTTGCCTCTTGGTAGAATGGATAGAGGCAGAAACCCTGAACTAGGAGTGTGAAGAGACAGTTAGTTGTACCTTGAACACACATTAGCTATGTGTTCTTTGTTGTAGTCTCCTTATCTGTAAAATAAACCAGTTAAATTAAATGAGCTCTTGGTCCTATTATGATACTCTTATCATACCTGCACAAGATACTGGTTTTGCTCCTCTTCCTCCATTTTCCTTTATTCCTACACCCATTAATTGCCTGATTTTTTTTTACCTAAGGGTAGATTCCAGTCAATTAAAATTTGATTGCCCTGACCCACCCCCACCTCGCCAATCATCTAAGAAAAACAGTCCCTGTCTAGGAGCTGAGTAGAAGACACATATTGCAAATCAATAAACCAATAAAACAAAATAGAAATGGTGTACTTACATTTTATTAAATCATCTGAATGCATAATGTATATCAATCTGGCAGGTTGAATTGCACCAAGAAAAACTAACCCAGGCTGACAGAAGCAGAAAAGGGCATTGGGTGGTTTAAAGCACTTCTGGAGAGGATAGAGAAGTAGACTTGAAAACAGGAACAAAAGGGTCTTGGCAACAAAGACCCAGCACAGTCATGCTACCAGCACAGCTTGTGAGGATACTGTTGAATTTACACAGCCAGCAGTGGCCCTACATGCTACCACTGGGACCTCCACCACTGCCACCTTTAGAGAAAGTGGGCATCACCCTAATATAGGTCCCCCATCCCTGCTGCCTGGTGCCACTAGCTCCTGTTGGTAGGCCTGCATTGAGTGTGTCTCACTGGTAAAGCCTGGATCATGAGCTACAAAGTCTAGCTGGAAGGGAGTTCTGAACATTCAGCCGGGGTCTGGCTTTTTTAGCTTCTTAGTAAGAGGCCACCTCTACCTCCCATTTAGTCTCAGGAAGGGCTTTTGAGCTGGGCAGCCAAAAGAATGGTAAAGGTTCTTTTCAGCATTTTATGCTACTGTATTATAATAATTTCTATTTTCTTCAATGAAAAGACTTCCTGCTGTGCCAGGTTAGGAATAGGTAATAATCATAACAGCAGCAGATAACATTTATCTAGCATTTTCCATGTCCTAGGCACTGTGTCAAGCCCTTTATATGCCTTTTCAATTCTCACAGTGATCCTATGTGGTAGGTACTATTATTTCCTTTTTATGGTTGAGAAAACTGAGGCACAAAAAAATTTAAGTAAATTCTGCAAAGTTTAGTATGTGATACAGCTAGAATTTGAACACAGGCAGTCTGGCCGGGGCCATTTTGAGATAGTGGAAGAAATGGCTGGTCACTGTCATTTCAGTTTCAAGGCATGACATTCATCATGTAAATTTACTTATGTTACCTGCTTGCCAGCTTTCTCTTTTTCTTCAGTTTATTTATTTATTTTTAGTCCTTTTTGCATTTGGCATTATGCTAGAGTTGAAAATGGATGAGGCAAATCCTGTTTCCTTAAGGGATAAGGCAGACAAGCAAACAATCCATTCCCATACATTATAAGTAGAGATTTAAGATGATTCAACATGGTCTCTCTGGTTTCGGCAAGGGCAGGGAATATGTAACAGGGGAACTAAGCAATCTTATCTCTGACCTAAGTTTATGTATGTGTGGCAGGGAGGCTTCTCTGGGGGAGGTATAAAATAATCAGGGGTCTTGGTCTAACTGGCTGTCTGGCTGGATGACCTCCAGCCAGAGGACTCTTTCATCACCTCTACCCTAATCCACACGCTGGGCTGTACTGAGACAGGGGTTGAGTCTACTTCCCAATCTCTAGCCTGTGCCTCCACAGGATTTTCCAAAGAGGTTCAAGCATCTCTTTACTCAAGATTTCCTGTGATAAAATCCAAACCATACACACTGGAGGCTTGGGGAGGGCTTGAAAAGTCAGCTGTCATAATCACTAGCTTCACTAACAGATTTACATTAACATGCACTATCCAACAGTGCAGGGCCCTGAAGCCCAAAACTCCAGAGTTCTCTCCACATGGACATTCCCCTGGCTGCTGGAGTGGGTCCCAAGAGACCTCCATCTGTACCCTTCCTCAACATACCCAGTTTTTGTTCTACTCCTCACTACAAATGCAAAAGAATAGCAGTCATGGACACTAATGAATTCAGCTGTTTGAAGTCCCTTCAGGATATCTAAGGTAGAAATGTCCAGCAGGCACACAGATATAAAATATCGAACTCAAAAGAGATAGGTGAGTTTGAACACAAAAGTTCTTGGTAAACTTTCAAATTCATACAAATGTAGGACTATGAGCTTTCATTTTATTTAAAACGTTTGCTTCCTTGGGGTGCCTGGGTGGCTTAGTCAGTTAAGGATCCAACTCTTGATTTCAGCTTAGGTCATTATCTCATGGTCGTGGGATTGAGCCTCACATTGGACTCCATGCTGAGAGGGCAGAACCTGCTTGGGATTCTCTTTTTCCCTCTCTCTGCCCCTCTCCAGCTCTCTCTCTCAAAATAAATAAACATTAAAAAAAAAAAAAACATTTGCTTCTTTTGGAAAAAAACCATCTCAACATTTAAAAAATTTTTTCTCCTCTAGTTTCTCTAACAGAATGAAAGGAAATAGTTTGTACCTAAAACTCCCCACTGTTATATCAACCCATACACAAAGGTAGGGCCTCTTAAGATACAGTTAGTCATAAAAAGAAAAATAAAAAGTACTGGTTTCAAACTGACTGAAGCACTACAGAATTTAAGAGGGAAAAGATAAATACAACTGCAGATTCCTCCCAGAGTGAAAATTTAGACAATTAACATAAATAAGCCCCCCCAAAATACGCTCAGCAAATCAAATTTTATTCAGCCAAGGCAGGCATCAGTAAGTAGCTAAATATTTATCATAATAGTTGGTTGTAGAAACTTTGCTATGTTCACCCTAAATGCAAATATGAAGTACTTTTCTCAGTAAACGGACTAGTAATTTTTTTCACTCACAAAATATCATGTATCTTCTCCATCATCTTAATTTTATTTAGATCACATACATGGTTTTCTTAAGATCATATTTGCCATTTTTGTAAGTAATGAATTATACAGAAAGTGGTAGAAATTATTTAGAAAAAAGGAAAAACAGCTAATGGGTTCTATGAGGTTACACTGATGGAAGGTTCATGCTGTCAGAGAATTTTAGAGACCAGTACATCTGACTTATCATTGTAGCAATACAAGGTGGTCCATGCTGATTGCCACAACAGTAGCAGAGAGAGTGATTCCTGTTTGGTTGTAGATTTAGGAGGCCAGCATAGAGGACAGTTCATGTGACCTAGGTGTTGTGGTAGGCTGAAAAGGGATATTGACTTCCTAATCCCTGGAACTTGTGAAAATTACTTCATATGGCAAAATCATGGATATTACCTTAATTTGAAAAAAGAGTCTTTGAAGGTTTAATTATGCTAAAGCTTTTGAGATGAGGAAAGTATCCTGGATTATCCAGGTGGGCTCTAAATGTCATCACAAGTGTTCTCATGAGAGAGAGGCTGAGAGAAATTTGACATATAGACTCACAAGAGAAGGTTGGAGGGGTGCCTGGGTGGCTCAGTCGGTTGGGTGTCTGACTTCAGCTCAGGTCATGATCTCACCGTTAGTGGGTTCGTGCCCTGCGTCCAGCTCTGTGCTGACAGCTGAGAGCCTGGAGCCTGCTTTGGATTCTGTGTCTCCCTCTCTCTCCGCCCCTCCCCCGCTCATGCCCTGTCTCTCAAAAATAAATAAATATTTAAAAAATTAAAAAAAAAAAAAAAAGAGAGGGATGCAGTCACACATGGAGGAACATCAACAGTCACCAGAAGCTGGAAAAGGTGAGGATCAAATTCCTCCTAGAGACTTCAGAGGGAGAGCAGCCATGCTAACACTTGGATTGCGGGTTTCTGGCCACCAGAATTGTCAGAGAATAAATTTCTGTTCTAAGCCACCCAGTTCATGGGAAACTATTGCAATAGCCTCAGGAAACCAATAAAGGGGCTGTGAAGAATGTGTAGGGTTTTACCAGATGAGAATTTCAATGTATGGAAAGGGGCATTTTATGTTGAGAGAAGGGCAAGATAAAGGGAATAAAATGTAAAAGTGAGTAAATTATCTGATAAATAGTTCAGTTCAAATACAATGTAAATATAAAGGACTAGGTAGAAATGGAGGGATGGTGTAATTATTTGGCAATGAGGACACAGGTGAGTTTTTGAGCAGAAAAGGGACATAATCAAGGCTATGCATTATATATATAGCCATATCTATCTATATCTATATCTATATCTATATCTATATCTATATCTACATCTATATCTATCATCTATATATATATATAGAGAGAGAGAGAGAGAGCAGCTTGCAGAAAGACTTCTGGTCTTGCTAGAATAATTTATAGACAGCTCATGTAAACTCTACTTAGCCCCCAACATGGAATTGTATTTATATTTTTTTACTTTTTATTTTGAAATAAATTTATTTATATATTAATTATAATACTTTTTATTTTGACAGACTGTACAGACTCCTTTAATCTGGAAAAGTTACAAAGCTTTTTTTTTTGGTTTTTCATGATCTTGACATTTTTTAAAGAGTAGAGGCACACTAAATTACAATGTTCCTCTATTTGGATTGTCTGAAATTTCCTCGGGATTAAATTCAGATTTTCATTTTGGGTAGAAGTAATGTTGAAGTCTTCTCAGTATATCCCCATCAGGAGCACATAATGTTGGTTTGTACTGTTAACTGGTGATTTCAACTTTGATCACATGATTAAGGTGATGTCTGCCAGGTTTCTCCACTGTAAAATCCCTTTATAATTAATAAGAATTATAACTTATGATTATAATTTCTTTTTATAATTAATAAGAATCTTGTGAGGAGATATGTTGTGTGTAATTATTCTTCTAATCAAAATTTCCAGTCATTAGTTTTTAACATCTATTGATGTATCTTTCCTAAATCAATTATTTCTATGATAGTTGTCAAATGGTGATTTTTTTCTAATTTTATCTTTTTTTTTTTTTTAACATTTATTGGTTGGCAAGAGCTTTCTTCTCCACCCCTATCTATCAGTATGGACTCATCTATCAGTATCTCTCACCATCTGTCAGTATCTATCAGTATCGACTCATGAATTCTTAATTTTATTCAATAGATTATAATCTATTATTGTCATAATAAATTTTGATGAGCAAATTGTCCCACATTTGGCAAGTAACAGCCCCTTAAAGATGATTCCTGTGTCCCTTTGATAGTCCCCATCACTCATTGAACAACTTTCTGGAATAGCAGGATATTTCCGGCTCATTTTGTAGTTTCTCAGTCCCAGCCCTGGGAATTACTCAATCAGCAATTTCACCAAGAAGTTTTGGTTCCTTTTACTAAAGAATGGCAGAATGGGTTTAGAAACCAAAACTTGGGCACTTGGTGGGACTATTGCTACTGGGGTGTCATTAGTTCCAGGCTCTCTTAGGGGACAGAGCTTGAAAATCTATGTACCTTTATATATCCATTACATACATGTATACAAACATCCATATTTCTATATTTACCATTTGTTTGTATCCATCGTCTTATCTGTCTGAAAAACCATGCATTCACACTGATACTTCCAATTCCAATAAAAATAATGGGGTTCCTTCTACTATTTTCCTTTTCAATGGAAAATCTGAGACAGTAAATACTGAGACAGTGAGAAATCTGGTTCCTATTACCTACAATATATTTACTTTTTTGTCAGTCTTAGAATACACAGAAAGTAACTTTCTGACCCATAATTGTGTGAAAATCTGACTAACTAGAGTTGACTATTTGTTTACCATTCTTTTTTTTAATCTCTTGCTTAAGGTTATGCAGTCAAATACTGTGACCTAAAGTTTCTTGGATTCATTAATTTTCTCCCCTCTATTCAAGGTGACTACGTTATTCATTTGAATTATGGTTAGGTTTACTTATGTCTATTTGTATATAGTTTTAGTTTTTTCCCCTATCTTTAGATGCGTGCATGTTTATACTCATATGTGCATTTTAGTAGGTGAAACATTAACTAGTTTTAGAAGTCAGAACTTGGGGCGCCTGGGTGGCTCAGTCGGTTAAGCGTTCGACTTCGGCTCAGGTCATGATCTCACACTCTGTGGGTTCGAGCCCCACGTCAGGCTCTGTGCTGACTGCTCACAGCCTGGAGCCTGCTTTAGATTCTGTGTCTCCCTCTCTCTCTGCCCCTCCCCTGCTCATGCTCTGTCTCCGTCTCAAAAAAAAAAAAAAAACCAAAAAAAAACAAAACATTAGAAGTCAGAACTTTATGAATACATGTATTCAAAAGTATCACTCTTCCTTTCTTCTATCCCTTTCTCACTCCTACTTCCTTGCAGCCTGCATTAGTTTCTTATGGCTGCTGTAACAAATCACCAGAAATTTCGTAGTTTAAAACAACAGAAATTGATTTTCTGATAGTTCCAGAGGCCAGAATTCTGAGTCAAGCCTTATGGGGCTAACCTGAGTATGTCAGCAAGGGTGTGCTCCCTCTGAAGCTCCAGGGAGAATTTTTCCTTGCCTTTTTCATCCTCCAGAGCTTCATTCCTTACATTCCTCCACTCTGGGGACCTTCTTCTTTTGTTCAAAACCCAGTAGCATCACCTCTTGTGACTCTGCTTTCCTCTGTTTCCATCACACAGCCTTCTGTTCTACCTGTAGTCCAATCTCCTTCTGCCTGCCTCTTACAAAGATACTTATGATTACGTGTAGGACCCACCCTGAAAATCCCAGATAATCTCTCCATCTGAAGGTATTTAATCTAATAACATCTACAAAGACAGTTTTTCCACATAAGGTAACATTCACAGTTTCCAGGGATTAGCACCTGGATAATTTTGGTGGCTATTATTAAGCCGATTATAGATAACTAATCTTAATAGTTTTTTGTTTGTTTATGATTCCTATGCTTTTATTTGTACAAATGATTAGATACATGTAGGTTTTCTCATTTCCTATTTTTACACAAAAAGTGACATACTGTAAAAAATCTTACATTTCATCTTCTTTGCTTAACAAAATTTTCTAGAAATCACTCTACATTAGTTCATAGAAAATGACCTCATTCTTTTCCATAACTTCATAGTACTCCATCCTATGGATCCATCCACACACTCTCCTATGTATAGAAATTTAATTTTTTTTCTGATATTTTGCAAGTACAATACTGCAATCACTAACTTTGTGCTTAGAATATTCACACTGTTGGTGGTATACCATCAGGGTAGATTTAACTTTCATTTCACGTATGAGTGAGTTTTGGTATCTTTTCATATTTTTGAGAAATATGTGAAAAATGGTGTGTGCATGTAAATCATCTCACAGTTAGGAATTTCTCTATTTTTTGTTCAAAAAAATGTTTAAACACAGTCAAATCTATCAATTTTATTTTTTATTGCATCTGAATTTTTAGTTGTAATTAGAAAGTCTTTTCCTACATGCAGGTTGTAGAGAAAACCATACATTATTTCTTCTAGTACTTATATGACTTCATCTTTGACATTTATATCCCTGGAGCTTTTGGAGTTTATTCTTATAGTGTGAGACTTGCTTTTTTTTTTTTTTTTTTTTTTTTTTTTTTTTTTTTTTTTTTTTTTT
>NW_024412395.1:79268815-79270606 GCF_014898765.1 Herpailurus yagouaroundi | reverse complement strand
TTTTTTTTTTTTTTTTTTTTTTTTTTTTTTTTTTTTTTTTTTTTTTAACATTTCTTTATTATTGAGAGACAGAGAGAGACAGAGCATGAGCACGGGAGGGGCAGAGAGAGGGCAGACACAGAATCTGAAGCAGGCTCCATGCTCTGAGCTGTCTGCACAGAGCCGGATGCAGGGCTCCAGGGCTCAATCATGACCTGAGCTGAAGTCGGATGCTTAACGGACTGAGTCACCCAGGTGCCCCATGAGACTGGCTTTTATCTTTCTCCAAATAGCAAACCAATTATCCCACCAGTATTTGTTAAAATGTCCACCTTTTCCCAAGTGATTTGAGATAACACATTTATCACATTAAATTTCCATATGTATTTGGATCTATTTCTGTAATTTCTGTTTTATTCTACAGGTCTATTTGTCAATTCATGCACCAATACCATGAAAAGATAAAAAACCAGGCTTATAGTATATTTTAATATACGCCACTCTCCTCTCATAAACTTTTCTTTTTCAGTGTTTTCCAGGCTATTTTTGCATGTTTATTTTTCCAAGCGAATTTTAATATCAACTTAACTAACTCCATACAAATCCTGTTGGTAATTTTGCTGGTATTTGTTAAATTTATAAATTATCTTAGAGAAAACTAGTTATCTTTATGACATTATGGAATGTCTTTCAGTTTTTTCAAGCCCATTTTTGTATCTTTCAGGGGTGTTTTAAAGTTTTTCTTGTATGAAGTTTGCACATTTCTTGATAACTTTATTCTGAAATATTTTATCTTCTTTGTTACTATTGTATTCTCTATTTTCAGGGTATAGAATCAATATATCCATAAGATCTACTTTATTGCTTATGCTATTTACATATCTATTTTCCTTACTTATTTTTTGTTTACTTCATATGTACTAGAAGTGGTGTATTTAAGTTTTCTACAATTAGTGCATTTTTGTCAATGTTTCTTTGCGTGCTCCATGATTTTTGCTTTATAAATGTATTGCTGAGTTGTTTGGTGAACAGGATGCATAACTGTTATATATTCATTGTGAATATGACATTAAAACATGTTCTTCTTTGTCTTATTTAATGTATTTTGACTTAAATTCCACTTTGATATCAGGATCACAACTTCCACTTCTTATTGTTTCCACTTACCTAGTAAACCTCTACCTATTCCTTTAGTTTTATACTTTCTGAATCATTTTGATTTAAACATGTTTCTTATTTTCATCTGCTTTCTTTGTGAATCAAATTGAAAATCTTTGTTTTTTATTTTTATTTTTTTTCAGTATATGAAGTTTATTGTCAAATTGGTTTCCATACAACACCCAGTGCTCATCCCAAAAGGTGCCCTCCTCAATACCCATCACACACCCTCCCCTCCCTCCCACCCCCCCACCAACCCTCAGTTTGTTCTCAGTTTTTAAGAGTTTCTTATGCTTTGGCTCTCTTCCACTCTAACCTCTTTTTTTTTTTTTCCTTCCCCTCCCCCATGGGTTTCTGTTAGGTTTCTCAGGATCCACATAAGAGTGAAAACATATGGTATCTGTCTTTCTCTGTATGGCTTATTTCACTTAGCATAACACTCTCCAGTTCCATCCATGTTGCTACAGAGGGCCATATTTCATTCTTTCTCATTGCCACATAGTACTCCATTGTATATATAAACCACAATTTCTTTATCCATTCATCAGTTGATGGACATTTAGGCTCTTTCCATCATTTGGTTATTGTTGAGAGTGCTGCTATAAACATTGGGGTACAAGTGCCCCTATGCATCAGTACTCCTGTATCCCTTGG
>NW_024412395.1:79204455-79268415 GCF_014898765.1 Herpailurus yagouaroundi | reverse complement strand
TTAATTTCTTTTTATTTGAGAGAGAGAGAGCACATAGGTGGGGGAGAGGGGTAGGAGGGAGGGAGGGGGGGAGAGAGACAGAGAGAGACAGAAAGAGACAGAGACAGAATCTTAAGCAGGCTCCATGCTCAGTGTGGAGCCCAACACAACCCCACGACTCTGGGATCATGACCTGAGCCAAAACCAAGAGAGTTGGACGCTCAACCAACTGAGCCACTGAGGTACCCCACTTGCTTATGTCTTGAAATTGATAATTCTGGTTAATTTTCCCATGCACTGATGGGTCCTTTCAGTACATAGATTTACATCTTCTTTTATAGTTCTGTTCCAGTGTTGTTCTGTTTATCTTCTTCAGGTACTGCCATTATTTGTATGTTGTTTCTTCTTCATCTTTATTTTTCTCTGACTCTAACTACTTTTAATTTTGTATCTCATTTTCATTATCTTGGTTATTTTCCTGACTTTTTTCAATGCCCCTTATTAAATTTTCACTTGACTTTATTTTCCTCAGAAATTTTGCAATTTATACTTCATTTCTGTGATAATTTTGGTCTTTTTCTTCTGTTTCCTTCCTGGGTTCAATCTTTTTATTTCTTCCTTTCTTAAAAAATCAATTTTTATTTTTTAATTACTGAATTTGGGGTTCAACGTGGTTTTTCATATCCCCCCAAATTTCTATGTGGATACTTAATTCACTTTGGGGTGTGTGGTGCAGTTTTCTTCTACTTTGGGTTGTTCTTTGTTAGAGGGATACTTTTTTATCAGACCTGATAAAACCTTGTTTTCTGTTTTCTTCTTATAATAGCTTTGTATATATTTACTCTATTTTCACCTATTCGCTTCAAATATTTTGGATGATTGGTAAGATTTCAAGTTCAAGGGTGCCCTCTTCTGTAGTGAAATACAGATTCTTGATGGTGTGTGTGTGTGTGTGTGTGTGTGTGTGTGTGTGTGTGTATGTATGTGCATGCATGCAGGTGCGGTATGGGCTAACAATTGCATATTTTCACAGTTTGGGATATCTTTTTCCTTACTTGACCCTAAATTTTCCTTTTACTTCTTTTCTTAAGGGTGTGTCTCCATTCCCTCTAGAAGCAATGATTTTCACACAGTGTCACCTTGAATCATGTGCATTTTTTTTTTATTATATAGTGTTTTGATCTACCAGAATTCTTCATCACTCTTTTAGCAAAAGAGTAGACTTTTCTTTGTCATGGTTATCTTAGATCAGTTATAGGCTTGTCAAAAGCTCTCCTTTTCTCCCATGTATTCTTTCCAGACTGCGCTTTATCTTTGTGCAAGTTTGCAGTAGGACCAAGGGACACAATTTGCTAAAGTTTGGTGTTTATTTTTCTATTTATGGATAATTTGAAGTTTGGGTGTTCTCTTTTAGTTTTACAGATAGCATGAGTTTCATGTAGTTTTATTTGTTCTTTTTATTGTACTGTATTATGTTTTTGGAGAAGGAATTGGGAAATTCAGATTTATGCAGCTATGGCTGCTATTATCTTGGCTACTCAAAAATTCTACATTAGTATTATTTTGATGGAAATGCACTCTTCCACGAGGCATTTTAAAAAGAAAAACACTGCAGGGGCACCTGGGTGGTTCAGTCGGTTAAGTTTCAGTGTTCGACTTTGGCTCAGGTCATGATCTCATAGCCTGGAGCCTGCTTCGGATTCTGTGTCTCTGTCTCTCTCTGCCCCTCCCCTGCTTTCGCTCTGTCTCTCTCTCTCAAAAATAAACAAACATTAAGAAAATAAAAAGCAAATCACATAAAAAGAAAAACACTGCAATCCGTTGAGGTTAAATAAATAAAGGGGCAACCAGACCCCCTCATTCTCCTTCCTATAACCTTGTCCAAGGTTGGAAGGAGGAAAAATTGTTTATGGTTTGGGAATCTTTTTCCAAAGAATATACGTGAACTTATTTGCTCCTCCTCAACCATGAGAAGTCCCTATCTTTCCCATACCAGGGAGAGGCGGAAGAGAAGAGTAGTCTTGAGTTTGATCAGGCCTGTGACTCAGGCTTTGATTTATATGGTGCTTTCTCTTTTCCTTCCCCTCAAGCTTCGTTGCATCAGAGCTGGGATTATCCTTACTTCTTGGAGAGGTGGTAGAGAGAATAGTCAGCTAAGGGCTTTCCTGATGCTTGGCAACCTTATAAGATCTTCCCCTCCATTCATTATACCATACAGTGGGGAAGAGCCAGAGGGTGGGGTCACCCCAATGCTGTTGAGCTAAATATCTGGGCTTTGGCTTGACCTTGTACTAATAGACCACGAGGACTGTTATCATCCTGGCTCAGATCCCTGTTTACCTTAACACTCCAGGAGTCTCAGCCTCTCAAGTTGTCCACTGCCAATTGGGTTCCCATGCCCATACTGCTAGTGTGTCCACTAGTCTGAACCAATTCCCGACTCTTCTCATTCCTCTTAAACATTTCCACTGAGCTTCTTAGAGTTCCCTTTTTAAATGCTCCCTTCATTTCTCTCATCCTGTTTTCTTTTTATTTTTTCTTTTTTTTAACTGAAACTTGTCTGTTCCTAGAGACTGTTTCCTCTACAGCCTCTCAAGTAGTGACTGCTTTTCCTTCCACTCCCTGCATACATCAAGGCTAGGAGGTGGGGTTGGTGTCTTTTTTTCTCCCATTACTGTTAAAAAACATTTTTTTCCTCCATCCTTTCTCTAAGTTCTAGCTAATCTGAACTCTGTGCCACCTGGATATAGTATCTGTCCTTGTCTCCTCAATGTAGTCTTCTAAGGTTCTTCTAATCATCCATTATTGATGATATTAGCTTCTGTGTAATCTTCTTTCTTTCTACTCTTGTTGACTTTACTACTTATGGGGATAACTCATCTAATAATAATAATATTTTAAACTCCTTACTTCCATTAGCTGTTCTTCTACCTCACTCACCTGAAACCTTGGCATTACAGTCATTGTAATAATAATACCTCTGAAATACTGAAATCAAGTATGATACTTTCTGGCAAAACAGGGGTGTCCACTCTCACTACTTTCATTCAACAAAGTACTGGAAGTCCTAGCTACAGCAATCAGACATTCAAAAGACTTCCAAATTGGTGAGGAAGAAGTAAAACTGTCACTATTCACAGGTGACATGACACCATATATATAGAAAACCCTAAAGACCTCACCAAAAAATTATTAGAATTGATAAATGAAGTCAGAAAAGTTGTAAGATACAAAGTTAATATACAGAAATCTATTGTGTTTCTATACACAATAAAGTAGAAGAAAGAGAAATTAAGAAAACAATACCATTTATAATTGTATCAACAAGAACAAAATACTTAGAAATAAATTTAACCAAGGAAGTAAAAGGCCCATGCTCTGAAAACTATAAGACACTTGTGAAAGAAATTGAAGACAAAACAAATAAATGGAAAGATATGCCATGTTCATGGATTCAAAGAGTATCATTACAGTGTCCATACTACCCAAAGCAATCTACAAATTCAATGCAATTCCTATAAAAATACCAATAGCATTTTTCACAGAACTAGAATAACCCTAAAATCTGTATGGAACCACAAAAGGCCATGAAAATCCAAAGCTATTTCTCAGGCTTCTTGAGAAAGAACAAAGCTGGAGGTATCGCAATCCCAGATTTCAAGATATACTACAAAGCTTTAGTAACCAAAACAGTATGGTACTGGCACAAAAATAGACATATAGATCAATAGAAGGAATAGGGAACGTAAAAATAAACCCATGTCTATATGGTCAATTAATCTTCAACAAGGAGACAAGAATATGTTTTTACATATGTTTACAATGGTAAAAAGACAGTCTCTTCAGTAAATGGGAAAATGGGAAAACTGTACAGCTACATGCAAGGAATGAAACAGAACGACTTTCTTACACCATACACAAAAATAAACTCAAAATGGATTAAAAACCTAAATGGGAGACCTGAAATCATAAAACTCCTAAAAGAAAACATAGGCAGTAATCTCTTGGATATCCGCCTTAAAAATATATTTATGGATATGTCTCCACAAGGAAGGGAAACAAAGGTAAAAATAAACTATTGGGACTATACCAAAATCAAAGTTTTGTGCTGCAAAGGAAACCATTAACAAAGTAAAAGGGCAACCTAGTTAATGGGAGAAGGTATTTGCAAATGATATATCTGATATCCAAGATATATAAAGAACTGACACTACTCAAAACCAAAAAACACTACAATTAAAAGATGGTCAAAGGATTAAATAAACATTTTTCCAAAGAAGACATACAGATGGCCAACAGATAAATGAAAAGATGCTCAACATCTTTGTATGTATATGTGTGCATATATATATATATATGTACACACTCATATATATATGCACACATATATGTAATTATATATACATATATATATATAAACACACATACATACACACATATCATGGAACATTACTCAGCCATAAAAATGAAATCTTGCCAGTTGTGACAACATGGATGGATCTAGAGGGTATTATTACGCTAGGTGAAATAAGTCAGACAGAGAAGGAAAAATACCATATGATTTCACTTTTATGTGGTGGAATCTAAAAGCAAAAACAAAAACAAATGAACAAAACATACTCTTAAATTCAGAGAACAAACTGGTGGCTGCCAGAGGGAAGGAGGGTGGAGGGATGGGCAAAGTAGAGGAAGGACACTAAGAAGCACAAACTTCCAGTATAAAACAAATAAGTTGAAGAAATGGAAAGTACAGCATAGGGAATATAGTAAATAATACTGTAGTAACATTGTATGATGACAGATGGTGACTATACTGATCTTGGTGAGCATCAATAATATATAGAATTATCTAATCAATATGCTGTACACCTGAAATGTAACACTGTATGTCAATTATACATATGTCAATTAAATAAAGTTTAGTATGTAAACCTAAGTAAAATAAGTATAATATGATATTCTCTGACCACTGCCCCCAATTCTTCCAGCTCACTTACTCTAGTACTCCTATTTAAATAATTCCTTAACTTCATGGAGCTCTCCAATCCATTAACCTCACTACTTTTTTCACTATCTGTCACCAACTCTAGATAGTTATTTCTCTCATTACCCAGTTTAGAGTCCATTGTCCATCAGGGGAATCAATCACTTACAAACATCCTCAACTCTTTTGCCCCTCTCTCCTTGTATTATATTTCAACCCTAGCTGAGTCCCATTATCATTCTCTAAAATGAAGCTGTTGAATGTTGCTGGATAAAAGTCACATAACTGGAATGATCATCCATGTTAGAATGATTATAATCTTCAAATAGGCTCTCATTCCTTCTTGGCAATCGTTATCATATTTCCATAGAAAGTCTGATTTTTAAATTTCTCAAAATAAATAATTCATACTTTATCCTTTCTCAAACCTCATCCATACCTCATCTTCTTTACTGTCAGCCTCTGACCTTGCTTTAGAGTTAATAGAGAAAGTAGAAACCATTCAATCAGAATTTCCTCATTTAACCACTGTGAGATTTACCAGTTCATAGTAACTTTATCTTCTCTGTTTTATCTCCTCTCTACTCTTATCTAACAGAAAGTCCTCCACCTGTGGAATATTATTCAGCCATGAAAAAGAATGAAATCTTACCATTTGCAATGACATGGATGGAGCTAGAGAATATTATGCTAAGCTCAGTAAGTCAGTCAGAGAAAGACAAATATCATAGGACTTCACTCATGTGTGGAATTTAAGAAACAAAACAAATGAGCAAAGGGGAAAGACAGAGTGAGCAAGAAATAGACTCTTAACTGTGACGAACTGATGGTTATCAGAGGGGAGGTGGGTGGGTGATGGGTGAAATAGGTGATGGGAATTAAGGAGTGCACCTGTTATGATGAGCACAGGTGTTGTATGGAACTGTTGAATCACTATATTATATACCTGAAACAAATATAACACTGTATGTTAACTAACTGGAATTAAAATAATTTTTTAAAAAGGAAATTACTCCACTTGTGCCGCTCCAAGTACCCTTTTGTCTTCTCAAGTATCATATTCCTTCAGTGGTCCCCTCTTTCCCCTGCACCACCAATCTCTACCTATCCATTGCATCACTCCCACCAGCATAACTTGCTATAGTAACTCTCATCCTAGCTTCTTTCCCTGACCCCGCATCCCACCTTAACTACAGCCCCACTTCTCTCATTCTCTCCACCATACGTCTTCTCTATAGCCAATTTCCCATCTCACATTCACCCTTCAACCCACTTTTATCTGGGCTTGCATCTTCATCACAGCATTGAAACTGCTTTTGTCAAGGTCACCAAGAATGTGTATACTACCAAATCTAATGGACTCTTGACCTCGTAACAGCATTTGACAGAAATGACATTTTCTTCTCTGCCGTTCCATATTCTTCTCCCCTCTGGATTTTCCTTCTAAACCTGAACTCTAAGTATTGGAGACAGTGCTCCATCCTATATCTCATTTACCTGTTCTTTGAATAGGCGATTTTATCCAGTCCCATGGCTTTAAATGCCGATGCCTTCCAAATTCACACCTTTAGCACAGAACTTCACTCCTGAGCTCCAGATTTATTACAGTTGCTATGTAATCTATTTACTTGGATGTCTAGTAAACATCTCAGTCATTAAAGTCCTAATTACAGTTTCTGATCGCTCCCATAAATCACCATTTCAGTAAATGGTACCATCATTCAGTTGGTCAAGCCAACAATTTAGAAGTGATCCTATATTTTCCCTTTCCCATATGTGGCAGCCATGAAAGCACATCTCTCAGATCTGATTACAGGGAGCATTACTGACTAATGGCCCCAGTTGCCATGATCTGAAATCTATCACCATGATCCAGGCTGCACATCCCACCGACTGCTCCAGCCAGTGACTGAGTGAGACAGGGTCACTAAGACAGTCCCCTTCCCAGGAGACATAGGACTCCTCTGATGGGGGACATTGGCTTGAGGACTCCCCATTGGCTTTCTTGAAAGATTCTTAGAATTGCATCATATCTACAACTTTTCCTACCCATTTTTCCCTGTCTTCCATGAGAGTTGAATCAGCATCCAGTCTAAAGGTTTTCCCAGTCCCCTTCAGAGCCCTCCCTGTTTTTCCCTCACAGATGTCTTTCCCAGTAAGTCTTCTGCATGTCTAATCTGACCTTACAGTCTGTTCCTCAAAGAACCTGAACACACCATAGTTGAACTATCAGCAATTTTATGTTATTTCTGTTTCCTAAATATATATCTTGCAGCCATCTACTTTTCTCTATTGCCATCATCACTGAGTAGAAGCTATGCCATTTCTCCCCTGGATTATTGCAACGGTCGCCTAGTCTCATCTTATGCCTCTCCAATCCATTCTCATCACAGTAACAAGAGTGATTTTTTTTTTTTTTTTAACAGTAAATCAAGCATGCCATTTCCCTGCTTAAAACCTTTCAATGGCTTTCCATTATGCTTAGGGTAAAATTTAAACTCCCACAACCACCATAAGTACTTTAAAACCTGGCTCCTGCCTATCTTTTTAGCTTCATCTCATATCACCTTCCTCCTTGTCCTCATGCTCACCAAGCTCCAGCCACACTAGTGTCCTTTCTCTTCTTACAAATTGTCAAATCCTTTCCTGCCTTGGGCCTTTTTTGCTTGCTCTCTCTTTTTTATAAATTACTTTTCCCCCCATCTCTTCAGAGGGCAGGCTCATTCTCATCCTTAGTGCTCAACTTGAATGTCCCCTCATCAGCATCCAGGGCCTTCTCCACCCCAGCCATCATCTCCACCAAACATTATCCTATTTCCTCTTAAGTAGTTACCACTATCTGTAACTATTTAGCTTAGTGTCTGTTTCTCCCGCTTGAACAGGAGTAGGCAAAGTATGGCCCATAGGCAGCCAATTGTTTCTGCATGGCCCATGATCTAAGAATGGTTTTTACATATTTAAGTGTTTGAAAAAACATTTTTTAAGTTTTTAAATTTATTTGGGGGGGGGGGTGCATGCACACAAGCTGAGGAGGGGCAGAGAGGGAGAGAAAGAGAATCCCAAACAGGTTCTGCACCAACCGCGTAGAGCCTGACATGAGGCTCAAACTCTAACTCACAAACGGTGAGATTGTGACCTGAGGTGAAATCAAGAGTCAAACGCTAAACCAACTAAGCCACTCAGGCACCCCTGAAAAAATTTTTTTAAAGAATATTTCACAACACATGAAAATTATGTGAAATTCAAATTTCTGTGTCCACAACTAAAGTTGGAATACAGCCACCCTCATTTATATACTATCTATAACTGCTTTAACACTGCAACAGCAAAGTTGAGTAGGTGTGTATGGCTCACAGAGCCTAATTTACAGAAAGTTTTCTTTATTTAAGTAATCTCTACCCCTAACATGGGGCTGGAACTCCCAACCCTGAGATCATTAGTCACATGCTTTAGGAGGGAGCTAGCCCGGTGCTCCCAGAAGCAATGTTTTGACCCTGGCACTAAAATGCAAGTGCCATGGGGCATTGATTGTCTTGTTCAGTCCATCACTCCTAGTGTGTGGTCCAGGCTAATGCTCAATTTATAGGATGAATCAACCTTACCACTCTCCAGGGACTATTACTATCTGAGGGAGTAGGTGGGCTTACTGGCTTATGCCCTTCTAAGACCCAGAGGAACTGGGAACCAATTATTATTGGCTCTAGAAAAGTACCTTGAAAACAGGACTGTGTTTTATTCATCTTGAAATACCTAGTAAAGTCTTTTGCACAAGGTAGGGTGCTGCTGGAATCTGGAAGAACTCTTTTGGGGTTGTTGTTAAGATAAAATTTTGGGGTTGTTGTCAAGTAAAGGGCTCAGCATAATGTCAGGTGTACGTAAGTGTTCACTAAATGTTTGCTCCTGCCTCAATTTTCCTTGCTGTGATGGGAATAAAAGTGTGGGGTAGTACACAGACTCAAACAAGAATGTTCTTGTGTGAGACGGCTTTGTTGTTTTTTTTTTTTCATTTATTTATTCTCGATGGACAGAGGGAGGCAGAGCGTGAGCATGGAGGGGCAGAGAGAGAGGCACAGAATCAGAAGCAGGCTCCAGGTTCTGAGTTGTCAGCACAGAGCCCGACCTGGGGCTAGAACCCACAAACCATGAGATCCTGACCTGAGCCTAAGTCAGATGCTTAACCGACTGAGTCACCCAGGCGCCCCCGTGTGAGGCAGCTTTGTAAACTACAAACACAACCCGAATGGACTTACCCAAGTGCAGGCAGAATTTTACTAAATCTTGGCAGTGAGCAGCCCAGTTTGGAGCGAAGGGCCTTCACCTGGGAGTCGGAAGACATAATTCTTCCTAACTCTTACCACTTAACTGACCCTGAACAATCGCAACTTCAGTGTCGTTTCTTTTCTTCATGTGTAAAAGCAGCCTCCAAACGGACACCACGTTCCTCAGGGGTCCAGCCGGCGTCTCTCTTCCAGGTCTTGCCCTTCCCTGCAGGCGCTAAGACCCTTCCAATCGGCTCTGCGAGCCCACAGGCTGAGGAGGCCGGAGGGGCGGGACCAGACTGGGGGCGGGGCCTGGAGTCTCCGGGGCGGGGCCTCCCTCGTTCCGGCTGCAGCCGCCGCCCAGCCGGGCCGCACGGGGGCGCCGCTGGGGCCGCGCTGCTCCAAGAGTTGCTGAGCAGCCGAAGAGGCCCTCACTTCCGCGTCGGTCCCCGCGGCGTCCGGCGGCCGCGCCGAGGGCCGGGCTGGCCGCAGGTCAGTCGGGGAGGCCGCCAACCCGGCCCCGCCCGTGCAGAGGACCGGGGCGCCGGGTGGGCCGCGGGCCCGGGAGGCGGCGGGGCGCCCCAAGGAAGGGCCGGATCGCGCCGATAACACGGGCGCCCCGGGCTGCAGGCTCAGGCTTCGGGCCGATTCGGGGACCCCGGGCCGCGGGGACACCGGCGGGGCTTTCGGGTGTCCCAGCCCCTCCCCTTTCGTCCCGCGTCGTGGGAGGAGAGCGAGTCCTTTGAGCAGAGTTTATTAAAGTGGGGTCCGTGGGCGGATCCCCGACCCCATCTGACTTTCTGAACCAGACTCTGTGTTGTGGCCTGGGAATCTGAGTATACATCAAGCGTCTCTGATGGTTTTGATGCAGGTGGTCACAGAACCGCACTTTGGGGGCACTTCCTCAGAGGGCAGGGCATTTCCGACACAGCAGGGAGTCTAAGTGGGTGCATTGAGGATGGGCCATTGACTGGCCTTGAAATGGTGTTGGATGGTCCTCTGCCTTAGGAGAAACTGACTGAGGCAGGGGTATCTCTTAAATCCTTGCACTAGGGTGCTGCTATGTTCCTGTTGCCACCACTGGAGTCTTCAGATGGACAGATGCTTAGTGAGTAAAGTGCCCCGGTCTGCAGCCTTAGGGATGAAACAGTGCTGAAATAGACAGTGTAGGGTGCAGCAGAAAACTTGGAGCCAGTCCTGCTGACCCGGGGCCGACTCCGCCACTTACCAGCAGGGCAGTCCTAGTGTGGACCCTGCTCACATCACTATTTCTTTCTCCAGTGTCCTCATCTGTCAATAGAGACAGTAATTCCTATCCAATAGGGCTTTTGTGTGAATTAGGTAGTGTCTACCAAGTGTCTCCTGCAGTAACTGTCACATAATAAGCATTGAGCAAATGGGAATTATTGATAGTGATACAGATTCTGTCTTCCTAGAGCTATAGTCTCCCAAACTAGGGATTAAATAGGTGAGAAAAACGTGGAGAGAGGTACACAGTATATTTGGTGGACTGTGCACAGATTCTAACTGGGGGATGCTTGGGAAGGTCATGCAACCTGTGAGATTTGCCTGTGGCTTTGAAGAATAGCTGGATTCCAGGGAGCTGGTAACTGGGGCAGCATGAGCCAGTTCCATCCTGTGCTTCAGAGGTGGTTCTCTCACATGGGTCATTGCAGGGCTGCTCCTGGGACTTTGAGGCAGCAAAAGAAGTCATGTTGATAAGTGTTTTCTGAAGGCTAAACTGTTGATCCATAAGAGTTTCTGTTTACTGACCACGTTTGACACATACTGCTTTTGTCAGACACCGATGGTCTCCTTTTCCCATCTCCTTGGAGACTGGCTAAATTAGAGCATCTACAAAAGGATCCTAGTTGATCGCATAGTAAAAGTGAGTTGCCATGAATATAGTTGAGTCTTTTGGTGGCCATTTTGCATTTGCAGTGAAATGCGCAGTCACATCAGGAGTACCTTTTTATCACAGTATTGTTTTAGGTTCCAGAGAAACACCACAGTCACTTGTGGTTCGTCCATCTCCAGAATAGATTAAGAAATCAAGTCCTTAAAACTTCCCTAAAGCTTCATTCAGCCATTTTGGAATGAAGAAGCCAGATGATTTAGAGCTGTTATTTGTTGCTCTTTTGGACCAGTCTGGCTACTGGCATACATAGAATTCTGATCTCAGTTGATAAATTATATATTCCTTAGTTACCTAATCTAGGAACTACAATTAGCATTGTTAATAATTTCTGCTTATGTTTCCTTAAATCTACAGAGCCAATATCAATCCTTCAGTATATGCCTTATGGTAAAATTTATATCGTTATAGATAAAATTTATATTGTCATTGAGTACTTACTCTGAGCCATAGACTGTTCTATGTGCTTTTTATATGTCCTGTTACTCCTCTGATAGTCCTTTGAGGTAGGCCCCATCCCTGGCTCCATTTTATAGATGAGGAAATAGGCAGAAGAAGATAAGTATTTGCCCAAGGTCCCTAGTTAGTGGTAGAGCCTAGTAGCCTAATTCCATGCTACATGCTGACCCCCTCTGCAGTCTAGATAGCTCCCTCAGACTTATTATAGTTTAAAAAGATATGTGAATATCAAAGAACATGAGCAAACCTCACCTTTGCTTTATATGGGACAGACAATGCATTTTCTTGTTAAATTCTTTAAACAGTCATTTCAGTAGCTATGATTTGGTTGGTAATAGTTCATCATTTAAAAATACTCTGAACCAAAGTTTTCCAGCTTCTCAGCATATCTCAAACTTCTTTCATGTTATATAAAGTCCTCCAATATTGTTAGTGCTGAGCACCTTATTTTAAATCACATTAAGATGTATTTATTTTATTATCTATTTGGTGTATTATTGGAAATGTGATTGTCCTTTGTTTTTACAGAGGTGGACCAGGACCACCATTATTTTGCAGTTTCTGAAAGCGTTTCAAAGCAAAAATTTAGGTGTTGATGGGAGCAATGGAAGGTCACAAGGCAGAAGAAAAGGTGGTAGATATTCTTCGACTGAATGTGGGTGGCTGTATTTACACAGCCAGACGTGAGTCCTTGTGCCGCTTTAAAGACTCGATGCTGGCATCCATGTTCAGTGGTCGTTTTCCTCTAAAAACAGACGAATCAGGTAAATAACTAAAGTCCATAAAGCATGATCATGAATATTCATTAAAATAGTCTAGTTTAAATTCCCTTTGGTTTTCCTAATTACAATGGAATGTATTAGACTAGTGTAGTAATTATCGAGATCATTAGAGTTGTATGGAGATTTATTAAACACATGAAGAAGTTAAATACCAGTTTCCAGAATCTGTGATGCTGTCACTAAAAGTTGACAAAAAAATCAATGTGTGTTAAGGCCTACCATCACCTAAATATGGGGATTGATTATACTTTGAAAGTTGTTACGTTCGTGCAACTCCATGGGTAACGATATTGCGGCTTCTGTGTTCTTCAGTTAAAACATTTATTCTCTGGAGAAAGCAGCTGCCCTCATAGTTCACAGGGCAGTCACTATAGTGTAGAATTAGTGTTAAACTGGCCACCCAGTCTAGCTGCGTAGCCTTGTGTGGGCTGATGTGGACTCCTGCAAAAAGGTCAGTGCAGTGTACCAGCAGTCACCTAGTGGTAGAGGACGGAAAATTGGTCTTCCAGGAGAAACTGTAAAACACAAGGGTAGGGATCTGGGGCTGCTGCTCTTCTTGCTTGGAGTGCTCTGGTATTTGCTTAACCTACTCCCGTTTGTAAAGAAATCTCAACAGTGCAAATAAGTCTTTTTTGCACATCTTTGGTGTTCTGGAGCTCAGAGAACCCACTCTTGCTTCTGTGTCAGAAGAGGGGGTTCAGGGGATCTTGAGCAAGAGTCACTGTTAGTAACCCTGGGTCTTGAGAGATTGCTTTGCCAGCTGGATGGCAGTTGAAAGAATGGAAAACACTGATGGCTGGTGCCCATGTGGGCAGGAAGGTTGTTGGCAAAAAGATAGCAAGCAGGGATTGAGTTTTTCCTCTGCCCCCAAGTTTCACCTCCTTAATCCCTTCTTTTCTAAGCTAACCAAGGGAGAAAAGAAATTATTGAGTAGCCTCACACAGAAGTGTTTTTAAAAATTCTGCTAAATTGTCTAAGAAAGCCTTTTGTCATAAAGTAGTACCAGCATAACATTTCTTTTTTAAAGTTTAGGTTCTCACAGTACAAAGGGACTAACCTATTAAGGCTAAACATACAGTGTGCCTGGAGCTAGGAACCCCAGTTTACATGTCATTGACACTACAAGTTGACTAACATACAAATATGACATAAATGAGCATGTCTTCATTAGGGAGGAACTCCATACATCTTTCCTGGCCGGGGAGGACTGAGCTTAGGGGTAAAGTTACATCTCAGCAGCAGTCGGATCTCCATGGCTTTTGAGTGGCCATAGCAGGAATATGGTCATTGCATCTAAAATTCCCCCATGGAGCTCAGAATACATTTTCCTATATGGTAGGTGAGAATACAGAGGATCACCAAATATGGCTAAACCCATTTGAACACTAGTTATTAACTTTCTTGTGAGAAAGAAACATTTCTAATTGTAGAGGTCTGCAGTCTGATTTTAGTTTGACATGTTGAAACTTTATGGTCATATGTATCTATGCAGTGATTTTTGAACTGGATGTTTTCTAGGGGCTTGTGTTATTGACCGTGATGGACATCTATTTAAATATCTCTTGGATTATCTTCATGGAGAAGTTCACATTCCCACAGATGAGCAAACCCGTGTTGCTCTGCAGGAAGAGGCTGATTATTTTGGCATCCCGTATCCATACAGCCTGTCTGACCACTTGGCCAATGAAATGGAGACATATTCTTTAAGGTCAAATATAGAACTTAAAAAGGTCTTGGCATTTTCTTAAGTTTTAAAAAAGTACATACGTATACATATATATATGTTTTTATACACAAAGCAATGTGTGTTATTTTGCATAGCCTGTGTTGCCATGAAAACCAAACATGAGAAAGTTACTTTTTCTAATTTTGAAGACACATTTCTTAATTACTAATCTTTTGAAGGCCCAAATTCTATGTTCTAGGAAAGTGTATTACATTGCCACTCAAAGGTTTATAGTTTTTTTATTTCTCATTGGAGATTTAATACCTTTTGATGGCTTTTTTAATAGAAATATTCTGCTCTTTAGGTTCTTTGTAAATAAAGAGCAATATTGTAGTATGTAAGAGTATAGTGGTATTTTATTTACTGAAATGACTTTTTAAAGAATGGTCACAAAAATAAAAGATTGTAGAAAATCTACCTGATTTAATAAGTGTAGCAGTTTGTTACTAAATTAAAACATTGGTTTGATTAATTCACTTTGAGATCAGTAAGTATTTTAAAAGATATTTCTCCTTTAAATCACATTTTAAAGATCTTTACATGAAAGATCTTGAAAAACTTCATTACCTATTTTTGTCTTACTGATAAGTATTATATTTGCTTTTAGTACCTTTGGGCATCTAAGAAAATTTTTTTCCCTAGATGATAAATAGTAGTGAAAACTGACCTGAATTGGGTTTGATTTGGGTATCAGTTTAGGAGAGCAAGCTGACAGTATGGTTATTAGGAGTGTAACATGAAGAGACAGTTGATTTGGTTCCAGATCGTCTTCAGGAATTTGCATGATTGTATGGGTTCTGCTACTGAAGTTACATAGAAATTGAGTTGTCAAACAGTTTAGGGTGCTGTTTGCCACATCTGCAGAATGGGGCTAAGAAATCCTGACTGGAAAGCTGGAGTGGGTTGACATTCATCTTCTGAAGTCTCAACTGTAGTCTTTTGATTTCTGATTTGTACACAAAGAGGACATAGCATGTGTACATTGACTGTGTCAGCCAACACATATTTATCTCAAATGTTTTTGGTATATAGAGCACTGCTCTTGGACTGTGTGGGACACAAAGAAATATGACATACAGTTAGACACCAATATTAAATGAAAATGTAAGACATGTTAGAGTCCTATTTTCATTCACTGAGTCAGTAAATATTAGGCATCTCCTTTGTGTCAGGCACTATTCCAGGCACTTGGGATACAACACAAAACAGACAAAAGTGCCTGTCCTCAGGGCCCTCACAGGAATAATGCTGTTTCTCTCAGGGAAGGCCCTTGGGCACTCGGCTGGGTGAAGCGCTCCAGCTCTGTTTCCCTTAGCACCTCCTAGGCTCATGTGGTTACAGTTATCCTATGTGCTGATGGCTTATTGACTGTCTTTAAATTTCCTAGAAGTTTATTTATTTATTTTGAGAGAGAGAGAGCGAGAGAGAGAGAGAGAGAGAGAGTGAGAATGAGAGAGAGAGCACACTCTGAGGAGGGGCAGAGAGAGAGAGGGAGAGAGAGAACCCCAAGCAGGCTCTGCACTACCAGCGCAAATCCTGACATGGGGCTCAATCTCACAAACCATGAGTCATGACCCAAGCTAAAATCAAGAGTCGGATCCCCAATTGATTAAGCCACCCAGGTGCCCCAACTGTCTGTCTTTTACATTAGCTATAAAACTCTAGAAGGGCTGGGACCCTGTCTTTTGCTACAGGACCTTAGTGCTCAACCACGTTAGTAACTTCTTAATATTCAAGAGAATGAATGAATAGGTAGATAAACGCCAAAGGAGTTCTTAGAGTTTGCACTGATTTGTATATCTTTCAGTGGAAAAGAACAAGTTAATCTGGTTAATTCATGATTGGATTTGGAGTAAAAAAAAAAAAATCAGCTATGGGGCTTAGTCAGTAGAAGGTGAAAGGAATATTGAGTCAAATGGGAAACTGAGGGGAAAATAAAAGGAAAAGAAAAAGGTCTGACTCTTAATCATATGAAGATTTTAAAATTAAAAGTAATGTTGATAGTGAGGCTAAAGGAGGAGGAAAGAAAATATAGCTTCCATGTGGAAGAGGATTCTCTAGATGAAAAGGTGTTGGGTTTTTGGGTGGTGCTTTTTGTGATTTACCCCACCCCCATGCCAAATTCAACAAAAGCATGTTTGGTTTTTCAAGGTGTAAAGACCAGGCTGAAATTTATCTTTTTATTTCCCTTATGACCAACTGAAATTGCAGCTTTACGTGAAAGTAATAGAACCAAATTCATTTCTACTTTACTCCAGAATTAAATTCAAATTTTGTATATTTTTTTTTGCTCCAGGCTTTAACAGACTTCTGTGATTCATATGGTTTAGTTTGCAATAAGCCAACAGTTTGGGTTCTCCACTATCTTAACACATCTGGTGCAAGCTGTGAGAGTAGAATTATTGGTGTATATTCCACAAAAACTGATGGAACAGATGCTATTGATAAGCAGCTGGGAGGAAGAATTCACAGTAAAAGCATTTTTAAAAGGTATGCCCATATTTAAATATGAAAGGGAACAGAATAAAGTTTTGGTCTCTTGTAAGAGGTGTTACTGAATTGTATATGTGGTTGACTAGAAAAGATCTTCATTCAACACTTGGCAACACACAGAGTGAGCTCTTATAGCTGTTGAGACAAGCCTGCTTCAAGGAGATTGTAATTAAGACCACTTCACATATATGTAAACTATGGGACATCCACAGTGGTCTACTACATTGCCTCTCACCTGGGAGTGGGCATCAAAGTCCCCTAACAGGCCATGTCTGGCTGTCCTCCCCTAGACCATAGTCCAGGAACAGAAGCACTGCCTAGAAGTCAGCAGCCCTGCTGAGTGGCACAGGACTGGCATGTGCCTTGGTGTCCTGTTCTGAGAAATGAAGGACTTCCCTGGTCCCTATCAGTCTTAAAATCCGATGACTTGAATGTAAAATTCTTTTTTTTTTTAATTAAAAAAATTTTTTTTTCAACGTTTATTTATTTTGGGGACAGAGAGAGACAGAGCATGAACGGGGGAGGGGCAGAGAGAGAGGGAGACACAGAATCGGAAACAGGCTCCAGGCTCTGAGCCATCAGCCCAGAGCCCGACGCGGGGCTCGAACTCACGGACCGCGAGATGGTGACCTGGCTGAAGTCGGACGCTTAACCGACTGCGCCACCCAGGCGCCTCGAATGTAAAATTCTTAAGGGTTATTCTCTTAATATTTTTTTTGTAAACTGACTTAACACAGCGGTCAGTTCACATTACGGTTGTTTTTTTTTTTTTTCTAATTCTCTGGGCGGTTGGATTGGGTCACATATTAGTGACTAGTGAATGATCACATGAACTTGCTTTTTTAGGTGACTAAATATGTCATCATTTTCTGAATTCTTTACAGGATGTTTATATAAGATATACGAGTGCCTGGAACAGTGCTATTAAAGTTTTAGTCAAAGTTGAATCTTTTAAAATTTTCCTGGAGTTAGGTAATTTTTTTTAGAAAACCTATTTCTAAAGATTTGTTGATTTGTCTGTACAGTCTATATTGTGAAATTAACAAGTGCTTTACCACATTAAAAAGAGATTGAATATAGGTTAGTATATGAGTATAGTATATTATACTCATAGATATAATCTATAGTATATTATTATCTATATATGTCCTTAAGAGTTACAGAAGAACAACTATTCAATGCCAACATATTTTTTCCCTTAATTAACAAGTATTTGGTAGTATATCGAGTATTGGCTGTATATACATACACACACACATACATTCATACTTAGTATGTTTT
The DNA here is from genome assembly GCF_014898765.1 of Herpailurus yagouaroundi. Lineage (NCBI taxonomy): Eukaryota > Metazoa > Chordata > Mammalia > Carnivora > Felidae > Herpailurus > Herpailurus yagouaroundi. The sequence goes on along the minus strand of NW_024412395.1, from coordinate 79,250,537 downwards.
CATCATCTTTTGCAATATTTCTAGAGAGGCGGGGAATAATGTTCAGTACATTTGGAGCTATTATTCAGTAGCTGAATTGAAGAAAATGATGGATGCCTTTGATGCCTGGGAAGGAAAAGGTATAGTACAATTCTTTTATTTCATGGCAGAAGGTAGACTTTCCCATAATAAGACAAAGTGAGTTCAATTGCTGCATTTTTCTTTTTTGAGAAAGTATTTCTTTGTAAGGTCAAGACATTTGTCACTTCAAAGTATGTTGATTGAGACAATTTACTTAAAAATCTTTAGACCCCATGAGTTGCTAGATATTACTAATAGTTTATAATCCAGTAACCTAAAAAATAGTTTATAATTTTAGCATCTGTTAGTTATGCTTATTTAGTTCAATTCAACAGGAATTTATTTAGCATCCACTTTGTACCTAGCATTGTCCTTACTTTGAAATTTGACCATTGTTACCAAGCTTCTTATATCATTTGATAATAATAATGCTGTTTAATATTCAGTGTGATAAGTAGTTTACATTCAGTAACCCTTAGTCTTAAAACAATTCTGGATGTTGTTTACCATTTTATCGATGAGAAAACTGAGTCTTAGGCCATGCCACTTGCTTATGGATCACAGAGCATTAGCTGTTCTATGCCTAAGTTTTTTTCCTTATTTAACAAGTATGTATTGAGTGTCTATTAGGTGCAAACACTCTAAGTTCTAAAATTGGGTCCGCAAATAAATAAGACACATGTTGGTCCTCAAATAGTCCTAAAAGCTGGTAGAGACAGACATTGCAAGTCACAAAAGATTGCATGCAAGGACAGGAGGGGGGTTTAAAAAACTCTTCATCACCTGCTTCTCTTCAGGTAGGGTGCTAGTACCAACCTTTCTTTCCTCAACTTTGCACCTCTCACTCTTCCTCTCCCCCCCCCCCGCCAGATTACACCCCTCAGGCAGATAGAAAAAAGTGCTATTCTCTTTAAGCTTTTTATCTTAGATTTAATTGACTTTGAGACACTTAGGCTTAAGTTGAGGAACAAACCCCCTGGTGTTCTCTGTGTCTCCTATTGTGCCTCTGGACTGGCAGACTGCCCAGAAGGCTTTGGGAGAGCCCTGGCTGGTCTTCTTTCTCCACTGACTCAGGAAGCTGAAGTGAAGAGCTGGGATCACTGACTTACAGAGTGTGAGACTGATTTTAACTTTTTAATAAGTAGGTAATGAAGTATCATGGGTATTTAACACAGTTCTGGAAGGCCTACGGAAAGCCATTAGACAAGAAACAGAAGTGAGAGAAAGAAATATTGGAAGGAAGGAGATAGTTATTTGTGGAGAGTATGTCTTTTTAGAAAACCCAAAGGAATCAACTAAAGGTATCTTATAAGTGATGAGTTTAGTAGACCAAACCAGCTGGATACAATGTAAGTAAACACAAAGATCAGCTTACTTATGATAGATTAGTTAGAAATCATAGGGGAAAATCCCATTTACAATGGCAATAAACAACAAAATAACTAGGATGACCTATCAAGAAATACTTGAGTCTTTTATGAAGAAAACTACTAAAATATATTCATCCATTCATCAATTCATCCATCCATCTATAAAAAAGGAAGACATGAAGAGTATGGTAAGACCTACCATGCTCCCAAACAGGAAACTTATTCAGATAGATTTTATAATATTCATTATAAAGATATCAGTTTTTCTCAGATCAAATTATAGGTTTAACACAATCCCTACCAACACATCAGTGGAACCCTTTGGCCATCTTGAGGAAATGATTCTAATATTCCTTGAAAGAATAAAGCAGTGAAATAGCCAAGGACATTTTGGAGAGCAGAAGTCATCAGAGGAATGAATCTAACTATGTGATAGTAAAAATACTATATATAGATTTGTGATAGTAAGAACCATATGTTTCTGGTGCAAGAATAAATGCAAAGATCAGGAGTAAACCCCAATGAAATTATAAGAATAAAAATGCTATGTGATAAGGAGTATTAAATATCAATGAAAAAAGATGGATGATTTAATATGAAATTGAGAAATATGCTTAGGAGAAAACAGAATTTTAACCTCATGTCACTTATCAAAATAATCCCAGGTGAATTTATGGATGAAAAATGAAGCTATAATAAACTATAATGAAAGTTAAACAAATAACTGATTTCTTAAAAAGGAAATAAATCACAAAAGACAAAGATGAATAAATTTGATTACATAATATTTAATATAACTTTAAAACAAAAAAGTATAAAAAAATTAAAAGGCTAATAAAAACTTGGATAAAAATATTACATTAACTGGACAAAGAATATCCTTAAAATAGAGAAGATTTATTTAAATTGATTAGAAAATCAACTCAATGCCTATTATAAATAAATGTGCAAGGTTCATGACCACAAAATTTTCAGGAAAGGAAATCAGCACGTGGCAGGAGGTTCAAACTCATTATTTATCAGTGAAATATGTATTAAATGAGAACTATTTTTTACATACCAGATTATTAAAGATCTCATGCATTTTTGGCAGGAGTAACAATTAATACTACTGTGTTGGGAAGTAATTTATCATTACATATTGATAGCATCAGAACTGTTCATATTCTTTGACCTGATAATTCTACTTCTAGATATGACCAAATGCAGATAAAGGTTTATGAACAAAGTGTTCAATTAAGCATTATTTATAATAGAGAAAAAATAAAAACAATATAAATGTCTATGATAGAAGGTTAAATACATATTGGCACATCTATGGGAAACTGATGAGCAATAGCTATTAAAATTATTTTGAATAATATTTTACATACATGAATGCCCATGATACAATAAGAAATTATCAAAAGCAGGAAAAAAAATTAAATGTAAAGTATATTCAGTAATGTGCATATCATATGAATGAGAAAAAGACTGGAATCAGATTCATTGAAGTGTCATGAATCATGATTCCTAGTTTTAGGATTAGAAGTGATCTTGATTTTTTTTTAATATATACTTTTCTATATTATCCAAGTTTTATACAATGAAAGTGAATTATTTTATAGGAAGGCAAAAATAAAAGTTTTAAAAAGAAACTGTGGCATATCTATATATTGGAATACTACACAGCAATAAAAAGAAATGATCATTAATGCATATATCAACATGGATGAATCTTCAAAATATCAATGCTAGAGAAACCAGACACAGAAGGGTACATACTGTTATCCCATTTTTATGACACCCCTGAAATGGTAAAACTATGGAATGGAGGGGAAGGCATCAATAGCAAAGGGGTACATGGGAAATTTGGGGGTGATAGAAATGTTCTATGTCTTGATTGTGGCTATAATTATATGACTGTATACATTTATCAAAACTCATTGAAGTGAGTACTTTAAAAGGGTGAATTTTATTTTATGTAAATTATCTCAATAAACCTGAGTTAAAAATAAACAAACAAACCTTAATGGATGGGATTTGGGAATGTTTTTGTAGCAGCAGTATGTTTGGGAGCATGATCAAGCAGTTCCAGAAAATTATTGTCTTAAAATTAGGTCCATAGGCTCTGTGAGTATTGGATGTATCTGTTACATATACTAATTTATATGCCCAGCTTGCTAAGTTGGTTAATATTTATTACTAAACCTTTAATGATTAAAAAACAAGACACCAGGGGTGCCTGGATGGCTCAGTCAGCTGAGCATCTGACTTGCTTTGAGCTCAGGTCATGGTCCCAGGATCATGGGATCAAGCCCCAAATCAGATTCTGTCCTGAGCATGAAGCCTGCTTAAGATTCTCTCTCTCTTCCTCTGCCCCTTTCCCCTGCTCGTGCTCTCACTCTCTTTCTCTCGAAACAAAACAAAAACAAAAAACCACATACATACGACACCATATCCATTCTTGGGACTTCAAAGTTATTTTTAAAAAAATGTGAACCAATTTTTATTCAACATTTTTAAGCCTTTTTTAATGCATCTACATATAATTTTTTATGATTCTTTAAAAATTGGGGTGAAATTCACATAATATAGAATTAAAGTATAGACTTCAGTGGCATTTACTACATTAACAATGTTGTATAACCACCATCTCTGTCTAGTTCCAAAACATTTTCATCATCCCACAAGGAAACCCAGTACCTGTTAAGCAGTTACTCCCCATTCCCTTCTCTCCTCAGCCCCTGGCAACCACCAGTCTGCTTTCTGTTTCATTGCATTAGCCTGTTCTGGATATTTCATGCAACTGGAATCATACAATATATGACGTATTGTGTCTGGCTTTTTAACTCAGGATAACATTTTTGAGGTTCATAAAAATACATTTCAAACTTTCATTCAGAAACTTTAAAAGTTAAAATGAGTTTGACCACAATCTTGGCCTAACACACTACCGTAACAGTGATAGTTCATATTCATATAATGGTCAAAGGAAATTTACAGTGGTTCACAAAATTTACCTGATTTGATGAGTGCTGCAATCCAATGATGTTGACATGGCAAGTGTTAAGACCGTCATTGTCCAATCCTTGCACTGCTGTCAACACTAGAATTTATAAAATAAAGGCACCAAACATCTGTTAAGCGCTTAGTCTGTTATAGGCCCTATACTAAGCATTTTGCACTTATTTACTCGTTTAATCATCACAACAAACCTATGAAGTATATTCTGTTATTGTAATTTTACAGATGAGAAAATTTAGACATGGAAAGTTAAGTAACTTTCGCAAGGTCGCATGATTAGTGAGTGATAGAAGTGGGATTCAGACCCAGGCAGTCTTGGCTCCAGAGCCTGTGCCTTTAACTCATCTGCCCAGAACCCATATAATGATCTACTAATTATCAGTAGTAGATCTGGGGCTGGTAGCCAGAAATTCCCTAGACCTGGGTTATGAGTTATCCCACTATTGCCTTGTTTCTTCATGGGAACACTTCCTGCATACACCTGCTTTCTTCAAATGGGAGGCATGAATCTCAAACTCTTTCTGCTTAGTCTTACACAAAAGTGTTGCTGAACCTTTTGCAGTGGACAGTGGCTCTCTTAATTATGCCTTTTGATCTTCCAGGTGTTAGCTACTGGCGGGTGCCTCATGAGCTGATAGAATGTTGGACTCTGGAAGAGCGGCCTTTACTTGGAAGCCTGCGTCACATGGCCCCAATTCGAAAGAGGTTATTTGTGTTCTGTTGATATTGTTTTTTGTTTAAATCTGTGACCTGTATTTTTATTGCCTTTACTGGGGAAATGAATAATGGTTCTTGATCTTACTAAGTTTATTAGTCACCTAGGTGAGTATTCTGCATTACCATCAAAATATAAATCTTGATAAATTCAAAGTTTCCAAAACTATGTAAAAACTGGAAATAATTCTCTAAAACTGAGTTACAGTATGTTCTTTTTGGGAGAATGTGATTTTAAGAATACTAGTGGACATAGTAAGAATGCTGTGGTAAGTCTTTTTCCCTACAGAAGTAAAATCCTAGGCCTTATTGGCAGTAGCCAAAAAAATTATTTGTTAGACTAATATTTGAAATTTCCTGTGACTTATTTGAATTCCTTTCTCCTTCCTATTACCACCAATAGTATTTTTATTTAATGGTATTTTCTTGTATCTTCTGAAATTATTATCAAATTCAGTCCACATCTGTGCTTTTGACTGTACTTTAAATACATTTAAAATCATACTTATTTTTCATTATCTGGGTATCATTCATGGTTTTTAGATGTTCTGACTTCTTGATCATCTGTTGTGAATTTGATTCAGTGCCCCTATAGAATCTGTGATTGCTTTTTTTTTTTTTTTCCCTTTTGGATCTTTCATAGAAATGCAGAGAATTTTCTTCAGTTTTTAATAGTTCATTATCTCTGGTTAAAACATCTTTTTTTTCTTAAAGTCCCTCATTTTATTATCAATATTTATTTTGCTTTTTGAACTTACAGTTAGCAAATACTGTTTGGGTCCAGAGCAGTCGTTCTCAACTGAGGGCAGTTTTGTCCCACAGGGGATATTTGACAATGTTTAGAGACACTGTGGGGTGGGGGATGCTACTAGCATCTAGTAAGTAGAGGCCAGGGATGCTGCTAAACATCCTAGAATGCATTGAGCAGCCTCTACAACAAAGATATATCCAACCAAAAATGGCAATAGAGCTAAGGTGGAGAAATCTTGGTCAAGACTCTAGTAGAAGATGTGGGCAGAAAACAAAGCAAGCAGGGATGGTTTTATGGAGATTCTCCTCTGCATTAATTGTTCTTTCCTCTGGGGTTTATTAAGCATTATTTTTGATTCATGGATAGGATAATGATAATGATAACTTAGAAACAATTGTGAGGTCCTGAAGAATCATTTGCTTCACCTGAGAAAATTTAGTTATGTTCAGTAGAGTTTTAGGGTTGAATATATTATATTTGCATTCTTTATTACATGTCAGTTTTCAAATCGCCATGTCATTATGATCCTATTTCCAAGATCAAAATTCATTATGTTGTATTTATTTGCCTGTGAAAATATACCCACACTGATAAAAGGGAGAGAAATTGGAGGACTGCCATTATACTTCCTGTTCAGAAGGTGAAACTGATGCAAACAGTGGCAGGAGCAGGCAGGATTTCGACAGTGGTTGTTTGACAGTTTTAAGGTCATTTCCTTAAACCTTAATATCATACTGGCTCTTTACAGATATTGAACCATCCTTGCATCCCTGGAATAAATCCCACTTGATCATGGTATATGATCCTTTTAATGTATTGTTGAATATGGTTTACTAATATTTTGTTGAGTATTATTGCATTTATGTTCACCAGCGATATTGGCCTGTAATTTTCTTTTCTTGTGGCATTCTTGTCTGGTTTTAGTATCAGGGTTATCCTGGTCTCATAAAAATAATTTGGATGCATTCCCTCCTCTTCTGTTGTGTGGAAGAGTTTGAGAAGGATTTGTATCAAATCTTCTTCAAATGTTTGGTAGAATTTACCAGTGAAACCTTCTGGTCCTGGACTTTTGTTTATTGGGAGGTGTTTTGCTTTGTTTTATTGTTTTTTAAGTTTATTTATTTATTTTGAGAGAGAGAGAGCATGAGTGGGGGAGGAAAAGAGAGAATGGGAGAGAGAGAGAGAGAGAGAGAGAGAGAGAGAGAGAGATTCCCAAGCAGGCTCCATGCTTGTCAACACAGAGCCCAACATGGGGCTCAAACCCATGAACTGTGAGATCATGACCTGAACTGAAATCAAGAGTTGGATGCTTAACTGACTGAGTCACCCAGGAGTCCCTGTTTTTTTTTTTTTTTTGTTTTTTTGTTTTAAGTAAGTTCTAGGCCCTACATGGAGCTTGAACTCACAATCCCAAGATCAGGAGTTGCATGTTCCACTGACTGAGCCAGCCAGGTGCCCCAGGAGCTTTCTCATTACTGATTCAATCTCCTTACTAATAACTGGTCTGTTCAGATTGTCGATTTCATCATGAGTCAGTCTTGGTAGGTTGTATATTTCTAGGAATTAAAAAAAATTTATTTGTCCTTTTTTTTAATTGAAGTATAGTTGACATACAATGTTATATTAGTTTCACGTGTACAACATAATGAATTGCGATTTTATATATTATGCAGTGCTCACTATGATAAGTGTAGTAACATCATACAGTGTTACTATAATGTTATTGATTATATTCCCTATGCTGTGCTTCATCCCCATGACTTATTTTATAACTAGAAGTTCGTAACTCTTAATCCCTTAGGAATTTATCCATCTGGTCTAGTTTGTTGGTGTGTAATTAATCACAGTAAGCTCTTATGATCCTTTGTATTTCCGTGGTATTAGTTGTAACACCTCTTCATTTCTGATTTTATTTGAGTCCTCTCTCCTTTTTCTTAGTGAGTTTTCTTAAAGGTTTGTCAATTTTGTTTATCTTTTTAGAACTGGCTCTTAGTTTCATTGATCTTTTCTATTGTCTTTATAGTCTCTATTTCATTTACTTCTGTTCTAATCTTTTATTTATTTATTTTTTAACATTTATTTATCTTTGAGAGACAGAGAGAGACAGAGCACGAATGGGGGAGAGGCAGAGAGAGAGGGAGACACAGAATCCGAAGCAGGCTCCAGACTCTGAGCTGTTAGCACAAAGCCCGATGTGGGGCTCGAACCCACAAACCATGAGATCATGACATGAGCTGAAGTTGCACACTTAATTGACTGAGCCACCCAGATGCCAGCCTGCTCCAATCTTTATTTCTTTCCTTCTACTAATGATGTGTAGTTGTCACTCAGCTATTCTTTAGGTTTTTTTTTTTTTTTATGAGGAAATTGTTCCATATGTAGCTGTAGACTCAGTGTATTTGTGGGAAGAGATAAATTCAAGATTTTCCTACATCACCATCATGAACAGACACCTATCATATGGCTTTGATATTGTATTGAAAATCATATGATCATCTCAATAGATGCAGAAAAAGCATTTGACAAAATTCAACAATTTATGATAAAAACTCTCAACAAAGTGGGTATAGAGGGACTGCACTTCAACATAATAAAGTCCATATATGACAAGCCCACACCTAGCATCATGCTGTATGGTGAAAAGCTGATAGCTTTTCCTCTAAGGTCAGGAACAAGACAAGGATACCCACTTTCATCACTTATATTCAACATAGTATTGGAAGCCCTAGCTAGAGCATTTAGGCAAGAAAAAGAAATAAAGGGAATCCAAATTAGAAAGGAAGTAACAGTGCCTGGGTGGCACAGTTAGTTAAGCATCCAACTCTTGATTTTGGCTCAGGTCATGATCTTATGTTTCGTGAGCTTGAGTCCCGCATTGGGTTCTGATTGGCTCCACTTGAGATTCTCTCTCTGCCCGTCCCTTGCTCATGCTCTTTTTCTCAAAAATAAATAAATAAACATTAAAAAAAAAAAAAAAAAGGAAGTAGAACTGTCACTATGTGCAGGTAGCATGATATTATATATAGAAAAAATTACATCAAAACTGCTAGAATTAATAAAGAAATTCAGTAAATTTGCAGGATACAAAATTAATATACAAAAATCATTTATATACACTAATGATGAACTATCAGAAAGAGAAATTCAGAAAACAATCCCATTTACAACTGCACCAAAAAGAATAAAATATCTAGGAATAAATTTAACCAAGGAGGTGAAAAACCTATGTATTGAAAACTATAAGACATTAATGAAAGAAATTGAAGAGAACATAAATAAATGGAAAAATATTTTGTCTTCATGGACTGGAAGAATTAACATTATAAAAATATCCATACTACCCAAAGAATTCTATAGATTCAATGCAATCCCTATCAAAATTCGAATGGCATTTTTTATAAAAATAGAACAAAGAATCCTCAAATTTGTATGGAACCAGAAAAGATCCTGAATAACCAAAGCAATCTTGAAAAAGAAGAACAAAGCTGGAAAACTCATGGTCCATGATTTCAAACTAGCATAGTCCCCCCTTATCCACAGGGGATACATTCCAAGCCTTCCAGTGGATGCCTGAAACTGTATAGTACTGAACTTTGTATGTACTATGTTTTTTCCAACACATACATACCTGTAGTAAAATTTATTTTTTTTAAATTAGGCACAGTAAGAGAGTAATAACAGTAACTCAATAAAATAGAACAATTGTAACAATATACATAATAAATATATGTGAATGTGGTCTTTCAAAATATTGTACTATACTCACCCTTCTTCTTGAGATGATGTAAGATGATAAAATGCTTGTGATGAGATGAAGTGACGTGAATGATACAGACATTATGACATAGCATTAGGCTACTACTGACCTTCTGATGATAGAAGAAGGATCATCTGCTTCCAGGCGATGGTCATCTGTGGGTAACTTAAACTGCAGAAAGTGAAACTGTTGGGGGGGGGGACTACTGTATATTACAAAACTGTAATAATTAAAACAGTATGGTTCTGGCATAAAAACAGACACACAGACCAATGGAACAGAATAGAAAGCCCAGAAATAAACCCACACATATATGGTCAAGTAATGTACACAAAAGCAGCCAAGAATATATAGTGGGGAAGGGACAGTCTCTTTTGGTGTTGGGAAAACTGGATATCCACATGCAAAAGAATGAAACTTTTGCATGGATCCCTATCTTGCACCATACACAAAAATTAACTCAAAATGGACGAAAACAGAGGCAGTAAGTTCCTTGACATAGGTCTTGGCAATGATTTTTTGTATCTGACACAAAAAGCAAAAGCAACAAAGGCAAAAATAAGTGGGACTACATCAAACTAAGACTTCTGCACAGCAAAGGAAACCATCAAAATCAAAAGACTATCTATTGAGTGGGAGAAAATATTTGCAAATAATATTATCTGATAAGGAACTAATGTCCAAAATATATAAAGAACTCATACAACTCAAAAGCAAAAAATAAAATAAAATAAAATTTTAAAAAAGGGCAGAAAATCTGAATAGACATCATTCTGAAGAAGACATACGGATGACCAACAGGTACATGAAAAGATGCTCAACGTCAATAATCATCAAGGAAATGTGAATCAAACCCACGATGAGATATCACCTTAGACCTGTCAGAATGGCTATTATAAAAAAGACAGGAAATAACAAATGTTGGCAAGGATGTGGAGAAAAGGGAACCCTTCTGCTCTTATGGTGGGAATGTAAACTGGTGCAGCCACTATGGAAAATAGTTGGAGGTTCTTCAAAAATTTAAAGGTAGAACTACCCTATGATCCAGCAATTTCACTTCTGGGCATTTATCCAAAGAAAATGCAAAGAGTAACTTGAATACTTCATTGCAGTATTGTTTACAATATGGAAAAACCTAAGTGTCAATTGATGGATGAATGGATAAAGAAAATGTGGTATATATATAAATAAAGGAGTACTACTCAGCTATAAAGCATGAAATCTTGCCATTTGTGACAACATGGATGGACCTCCATGGCATTATGTTAAGTGAAATAAGTCAAAGGAAGACAAATATCATGTGATCTTTGTTTTTTCATAAATGAAAGTAAAATGAAGTAAATAAATGAAGTAAAAAAAAATTCAAGCTGGTAGATACAGAGAACTGATTGGTGATTGCCAGAGGCAGGAGTGGGGGAGGGGGAGAAATGGGTAAACTAGTTTTTTGGTTTTTTTTTTAATTTAAATAAGTTGAATTTTTTTTAATTAAAAAAAAAACATTGTCTTCCATTTAGACTTTTTATAATGAATGGCAAACTCAATTCAGGAATCTTGTAAGTTTTGTCTAATACTTCTTAAATTGAAAAAGCATCTAACTATACCATGGGTTTGACCATTCTAGCAGTTCCCAAAATGCATTTCACAGAATGCTAATTTTACTGGGTGCCAAAGGCTGCATTACAGATCCATATTGGGAAATACGGATGCAACAAAATTAAATAGGTGTCTTTACTTTAGACCTCAGAACCTTTATTAACTTTAAAGAGGAGAGTAAAATATGCAACAGCATTTCTCAAAGAGTTTATGAAACAGTAAATTTTCTCAGTAAATCAACTGTTGTTCTGGGGGGGGGGGGAACCCCTAACTTGAGATCATCATCTGGATCACTGTGAGGATTCTTAGGAACCAAGTGATATACTATATAATTCTAATGTAACATTCCAAATCTTAATTTGTCGTTGCTATTAACATGGTGATTTTATTTTATTTTAGAAAACATTATGGTGATTTTAATAGTTCATATTCAAGTAGAAACAATCTTTTGTAAATTTGGTAATTTACTTATTGACCTTGGTGGGAGACGAGATGAAGTACCTGATCCCTCTAAACCTCTTGACTCAAATTCTTGATGAAAACGATTTTCCTCACCCTGAAGATAAACTTTGCGGACGTTTTCAGGAGTTACCAAACCTGTAAATGCTGACATTGACATGCTTCTGTATCCACAGGCGACTGATAGCTTTCAATGAAGAAGAAGAAGAAGTGAACTGTAAGACTGGTCCTAAACCAGTCCGATTTCTGGGCCCTTCAACCAGCACCCAAATTAAAGTCAAGAACTCGGCGTCGGTCCGAGTGTCTCCGGCCAGCGCCCTCCACTCTTCAGGCGGAAAGGCAGCGCAGCGTTCTGCGTCGCCAAAGGCCCCGTCGTCGGTGGGCACCGTGCTGCCAGGCCAGCCCCAGGCTTCCCGTGGGGCCAGGAGCGCTGCTGAAAACGGAGCCGCACACCCACCTCCGGCCAAGGTCCTGCTCTCAGACAAGAAAGCCACCCCGCCGCGAGTGATAAAACTGAAGCGAACTCCACTGTGCGCCGCCGGGCCTTCCCCGCCAGCCGGGGGAGCACAGCGACCCGCGGAAGCCCCAGCACCGCCCCCGGAAGACCCTGACGCGCACGCGCGGACTGAAAACGGGCGGGGCCAGGCTGATTGACAGAAAAGTGGGTTCCTGACCTCCAGCTCGCCTCTCGGAGCGCCCGACCCGTGTGGTGCAAATAAGTGGCGCTGTTCTTGGTGCAGTAGAGGTGAAAGCTTATGCTGGTCTTTAGGATCGTTATGGGAAAAATGAAGTGAGTCAAGTAGGAATGGAGGAAGGAAGCTTTAAGTGGTTGAGCCTAACATTACTTTTCATTTTCCTTACTTTGACATGGTTTGTCTACTGATAGTTTGAATTTCAGGGTGGTTTTGTTGGGTTTTGGGGGGTTTTTTTTTGATGGTTAATCTGCATTAAGGCAACAAAACAGCACAGTACAATAAAACAGTACAGCAAAACCATCACTAGAGAAGTCTACTTTGTTGCTGAGTAATTACAGACTTTAGGCTCTTTTGTAATGTTACTCATTGCTGCCCAGGGCCAAGAGTGGGATTAGTATTCCCGTCTGCTGAAACAGAATAAGAGAGGGTGGCGTTAATGCTTCCATGCGCTGTATCCCAGCCAAGAGAGATTTGAGAGAAAATGTGCACCAAGGTGAACCCCCCCCCCCCCACAGGTTACTTTCAGTCTCAAAAGCCTTCATGAAAAGAGATGAGGAGGAAAAAAAGAGTAATTGAAGATCACACTTTGACTCAAAGTATTTTCTTTCCTAGATTGGTTTTTTTCTTTGTCTTTTCTGGTAGCAGATTTATTTATACATCACAAGATATCTTGGAATGAGAACCATATAACATGTCTTCAGAATGAATTGTTAAAATGTTTTAATTTGAATAAGTGAAGTTTTGAAAGTACTTTGAAAAAGAAGTTAAACATTAACTTTTAACTAAAGTTACTATTTGTTTCTCAGGAATGACCACCGAAGAGTCATTCTGACCATATAATATGATTTTTATGCATAAAATTCCCATTTAACTTGAACTTAATATTTTTAAGTTAAACAATCTTTTAATTAATCCTCTATTTTTTCACAACTATTCAGTTGTATGTTTACTCTTACATGTTAAGTTTTATAATTGGATCCCATATTTCTGCCTTCAGTAAGCAGTATGCCTACAGTGTATTAAAAATAAGTCCATAAAGCAGGGTACTTTTTACTCAATGCTTATCATTGTACTTGCATTACTTTGAAAGAGTGAATATACTCAAAACATTACTTTTTACAAAATAAAGTAAAACTTTTCCATAAAAAGTAACATTTTCTGTGACTATACTTTTTTTTTAAGTCCTAGAGCCCATTGGTAGCATGAGAGCTTGTTTGTTTATGTAGGTTATCTATTTCTGGTTTCCAAATTTCTTTATTCCCTAGATAATGTATGAAATAATTAAACAAATTTTGTATATCTATTCAAATACCAGCAGCCTTTTAAAATAGGTGTTTTATCTGGCTAGAAAAAAAATGAATATATAACTGATGGTTCATGAACTACATTTCCCTGTAGAATATAAAAAATACTTAGTCACCTTGAAAAATACTATTATAAAGACTCTAAGCATTCTGAAAATCAAAGATCATAGTGAATTTTGAGAACTTCCATTTAGGACATTACTAGTATTGCTTGATCTCGGATATCTTGAATTACTGATTCATATAAGAATATTTTATACCAAGGTACCAATAGATTTGCTTGATGGAGGGTTGCCACAAACCTTCAATCTGTAAAAAAAAAAATGCAGTATCTATGAAGCACAATAAAGCAAAGTGCAATTAAAAGAGGTTTGCCTGTACTCATGGGTGTTTCTGCGAATAGCCTTCTTTTCTTTGCCTCTAACAGTTTAAAAGGAAGTCTATTTAGCACATCTAGTCTTTGTAAGAAGGGGGTTTTTGGAACAGCTACTAGGCCATGGTGCAGCCAAGGTGGAAAGAGACAAATGGTCCCTGATGGACCATGGGTAGCAAGAGTCAAAGTCAAATTCAGAATGCTCAAGTAATTTGAAAATTACTTTAGTTGGGGTGGTTCCCTGGGGACTAGGTACTTTTGCATGAAATCACATTTCTCCAGATTCTGTAGACACAAAGGAGTAACTCATCATAACCCCCTGGTCTTCCAAGAAAATAAAAAATAAGAAAAGAGAAAGTATGCTTTATAAATAATAGTTCAGTGTCATTACTTTGGAAATGTAGGTTTGTGCAGTTGTTGGGTCAGAGGAGACAAGAAATTCTTATGATGAGTAGGACTTTTAGTACTGCTCGTATCAAAAAGATATATGATTATGCCCTTCTAGGCAATCTGTGTTGAAAACTGGTTTGTCCTGATTAAAACTGGTTAGTTATATCATGGAAAGCCCTAAGTCTGGCATTTTATATTTTATATTTTTAAATAATAATTTTTTGCTTCAATGTTGCCTTATAAGGCAATACATTGTAATATTTTATAAAGTATCTTCATATACTTTGTTTTATTGTGTTCATTTTGCTTTTTAGTTTCAGCACAACAATATAATGAAGGTAGTCTTTCCCAATTCTTTAAAGATCAAGAAAATGAGGTTGAACAAAATAAGAGCTGTACAATAATGACATCCCCCATAACATTCCCCCATATTGGCCCCTGAATGACACAACATCACTGAACAAAGGAAAAGCTAGAGGGAGGAAATAGACTAAAATTGTGAATTTGTTTAATATTTAAAGTTGTTGAGCAGTTAGTTATTAAACTATTGGATAACATATCTGTTTCCTACTAGAGAGGGGACTCCATTGCCTCTATATGTGTAATGCCTGGTATGTGGTAGTCCTTCAGTAAATTTCTAAACAGTTAAGGCAATTCTCAGCTTCCTCCCCCACGCCCCAATTCTTTTTTTTAACATGTGTCTGGTGGTAATCTTCAGGGGGTGTGGAAACTGATTTCCAACCTTGCAGAGTTGATGCAGTCAGAACAAAAGAGGTGGTAGTGGAGGTTCCTTAGTAGGGTGATTACTGCTAATGACCAAAATTACCATTAGTAATGACCATAACAGTTAGATAACTTGTCAAGTTGTTTAAAGTAATCCAGAGCAATGGATCACGAGATCTCAGAGAGGTTGGTGCCAACACTGCCTGACTTCTGAGAAAGGAAAAAAGCAGTCTGGCCTCTCCCCTCCTGCTTTATTGCTTCTGCTAGAATTGCTGATGCAATTTCTTTTTCATTCACAGACTGAGTCCTATTCCAGTGCTAACGCTGAAAAAATTGTTGACTCACTTCCCAGTCTGTGGTTAAATACAGTATAATTATTATCCAGCTATTCCTTGATTTTTAAAGAAGGAATTAACATGCAAGTATATTTGACTTTATCTGAGAAATTGTGCATAGGAGGTCTTTTTATTTAAATAGCATTTTGAATGTGCACAAAGACTTGTGGTAATAAATTGTACTGTAAAGGGGAGAATGCTAACATTTGTATGAATATAAGGGTACCTTAAAAGAGATTGCCCCTTAAGGGCACACAGGTGGCCCAGTTGGTTAGGCTTTTGACAATTAATCTCAGCTCAGGTCTTGATCTCAGGGTGGTGAGTTCGAGGCCCCACGCTGGGAACCATGTTCAGCCCCCTGTTTGACCTCATTCTCTGTGTGAAGCCTTCTTAAGAAAAAAAAAAAAAAAAAAAAAAAAGAATTGCCTTATACCTGCAATCCCTTTGGATAGCTTTAATTTATATTTGGTAGGATGTTGGTTACATACTAAGTGGAAAGTATGAATTGGATAAAATGAAGGGAAAGAACTGCTATAGCAAATGGAAAGTATTCAAATTATTTACATATGTGTATTCCTAAGTTAACTAGGAACTTTCTAATGATGGAAAATACTGTCATTTTCCCATATGCGGAAACAGCCTTGAAAACTGTCAACAAGTTGCTGATTCCTCAGTGAAGAGTGGATGAGTGATTCTTTGTTGAGGGCTGCAGTTAGTATGCATGATTTCAAGCCAAAAAAGGAAACATCATGAATAGCTAACAGAAAAAAATTGGTTTCCAGCTGTTTTCAGAATTTCCTATTCATGGAATTTGGTTGGTGGTGCAGCCTCAAAGGGGCCATTTTCACTTACAGTTCTGTCAGCCTCATGAGATACACATGGCTTACACATTCTTACACATTGTTACAGAAAAGCTAATTTTTCTTTGTTCACATGTGTTGTCTTGGACAGCCTGTATACATTTCATATTTGATAGCTAGACGACGGTTCCTGATGTAGGCTCTGGCTAAGACAAATAGAACTTTATAGTAACTGTCAGTCAGTATTCTTCCCTACTTGTTTATTTAACAACTTTTCATGCTGTATTGTTGCTTCTCATACTTTTCGTTCCCTTCCTTTACCCCGAAGCCCTCATTACCTTAGTAAAAATTTTTCCCAGCTACGGAAATGAACTGGGGGCCTGAAGCCTTGAAGAGAAACTTGTTTTAGACAGCATGTTACGGAAAGAAAAAGGGAGTATATTTGCTAGGTGGGAAAAGGCCACTATTGCTTCTGTCTGCCAAGATTTCTTAAAACTTTGGACATTCTGCTTCAATAGCAGCTCTTTCAAGAACTCAGCCCTTAACTTCTCGGTTGGGAACTCAACTTCTATGTAGATGATGGGAATAGGCCAAGGGCTTCAGAAGCTATATATTTAAACTTCAGCTGTAGGTTATACAGTCTGGATTTGGTAAACTAGGCTGAACCAATCAAGAACCCAGCATAGCTAGGGGAACAAGGCAACATGTGCCTGCTCATCAGCTCTGTTTCTCTTTCCTTCCTTCAAACCCCTTGTACCCTCCAGATGAGGGTTTTTCTTTTTCTTTCTTTTTTTTTTTTTTTTTTTCAGATGAGGGTTTTTCTACATTGACACTATTTGACATTTTGGATAATTATTTCTTGTGGGTGACTGTACTGTGTACTGTAAGATGTCAAGCAGCATCCCTGGCCAGGGATCCCTGCCCTAGTTGTTATAACCAAAATGTCTCCAGACTTTTCCAAGTGTCTCCTAGGGGTTGGGGATGGGCACAAGATTGACTACCCCTAGTTGAGAACCATTGCTTCAGTTTGGTGGCTTAACCTGAGCAAAATAATCACTTCTCCTAACCGGGGCCCATGGTATATTGAGGAAACATCACAGCTGTCCATCCCAAGCAGGAATGGAGCCGTGAGAATTAAAGGATATCTCAGGCCTGCCAATTAAAAATGTATCCTATTAGCCCCCAGTTACATTTTTGATTTTGGTATTGTAGGAGCCAAGGGCAGCCTGCCCCAAGATGGACCACTTGGCGTGAAGATTATTTTGAGCTGAAAGCCATCAAAACCCAGCAGATTCAGGAAAAGCTCCTTTTTTCCCCCATCAAGGACCTAAACAGAATTTAGATAGAGGACTTGTTCCAAGAAGAGAGCACTCACCAGAGATAACTATAGAATAATATGAACTAGATATCCTAGACAGAGAGGAACCTAGCAAGGCCTCTGATCAAAGTCCCCTATGTCCCATTATTTCTGAGTGGCCCAGCAAACATTTATTTACCAAACATTTACTTTTTTTCATCTTTCTGTGAATTGCATTCCTTCCCTTTGAAGTTCCAGACCCCTGCCCACTTCTCCTTAGTTCAGGATACATGTATACCTCATTTTGCCTGACTGGGGAATTTCATGTCTGTGTGGATTCCCCATATGTATGAAAATAAGATTTATTTTCTACTGTTAATCTGCCTCATGTCAGTTTGATTCTTAGTCTAGCTAGAAGGACTTTGAAGGGCAGGGAAATTCTTTTTCCCTGATGTATAATACTAAAAACACTTGTTTGCTGTTCTGAGCAAGCAACTACCTAAGAAAAATGAAGACGTACTCCCCTAAGCCCTATATACTGACATATTTAGTACACCACTCTAGAATGTAGGTATATTATTATTATCATCCCCAGTTTATAGAGGAGGAAACTGAAGCACCAAGAGGTTTGGTAAGCCACCTAGCGGCTAGTAGGAGGCTAAGGCAGGATTCCCATGAATGCTATCTTCCTGGAGTACAGGCTCTTAAGCACTATGGTGGGCCTCCTATGGAAGCTTGCTGCTCCATTTCTGAAGATGAGTGGGACAGGACTTCTGCATGCTGTTTAGTCTTCTGTATGCTGCATAGCTATTATTTATCAAATCCTCGGCTAGTGCTTTCTAAGATTATGCCAGTTATCAACTCTTTTGCCTCTTGGTTCTGTAGGGGTGGCCTGCCCTTGGGCCCTACAGTTCTAAATCCACTCCTTATTGCCTTGCTTGTGATCCAGGAGCTGGACCCTATAAGCAGTTCTCTTTAGCCATCTCGCTTTGTCACTGGAGGGACACCACAGGAGTGAGGAAGGGGCTTTTTCTTTGCTCATTGAGCATCCCTGTGTTCTTGCTCCTGTGGTGCTTAGTTGGGGTGTGGGACCCCCAGAAGCCCTCACCCTCAGTTTTGGCAGTAGCTTCCAGTCCAGCCTACCTCCACTGGCTTCCCAGATAATTCAACAGTATCCCTGCTGGTACCCCAGCCAGATTCTTAGTGAGTTCAGTGGCACCCCTGCAGGGGGACCCCTGGCAGAGTGGCCAGCACCTCCTCTGGAGCTCCTCTCTGGCTCTCCAGTGTCCCATAGGTGGCTTCTTGCTGCCAGCATCTCAGTGAACTTCTTGACCCTCAGTGGACCACAGGTACACCCTCCTCTAGAGGATCAGAATCTCAGCCTATGGGGCCAGGGTGAGTAGGGGTGGGTGGCTCTCCCAAACTTGTTTTTTCCTTGGACAGTCTGCCTCAACTCCAGTGGTAACTGTCCCTGTGTCTGCTATTCCTGTACTCTTTAGTAGCTAATCCCTCGTTACTTATTAATCTTTCTTCTCTCATTCATAAACACCTACACACACATAAAAAAGAACATATATATAAAGTTTCCCCATATAAATTTATAAAGCTTTCCCATTGTAATTACTTGGTGATTACCTGACCCATACAAAGTGCCAGGAATTATTCCAGGTGGTTTGCAAAGATTAACTCGTTCAATCTTTACAAAAAACCTCCAAGGTATGTATGGTTATCAGCCCATGGAGAAACTGAGGCAATGAGATGTTCAGAAACACACCCAAGTTTACACAGCTGGGAAGTGGTGAGGCCTGGATGCGAGTCAAGCTAGTCTGCCACAAGGGTCAAAACTTTAGTAGATCTGTTCTCTTCCCATCTTCTTTAGAATTGACTTATTGGATTATTTTGCATTTAGACTCCACAATGTTCTAGGCATATTGGAGTTGACCACTCTTTCCTATCTGTTCTCTTGTATTTATTGAGTTCCTACTGTGTGTTAGGCATTGGCAGAGGGGTAATAACATTATTGGCCAGGTTGTTACACAGTGATACTAATTTATAGAAAGTGTATGTTCTCACAAGAGACTAGGAACTGGTAAATCTAATTCAAACTTAAGCACCTGAAGTTAAAAATAGGTATTTTCTGTTTTTGATGGGAGGCACCTTTTACACTCATTTTCTGTAGAAATTCTTTGGTCATTGTTGCACTTACAGCTCTGAAATAATTATTTTTATGTGTGAGAAATCTACATATTTTCTCAAGCAAAGAAACAAATTTGCTTAGAACCTATTTATTCCCTAAAAACTGTGTATGGCAATGTCACCTGTGAGATTTGAACTTACTAGTAGCACCAAAAGCTGTGAGAAGAAGCAGAGTTCACAAGCAAGGGGTCCTGTGAAAATCAATCACCAAAAATAATTTATAAGAACCTGCATGATGAAAGCAACCTTGTGTGCTTCTTGGACAGCACGACTGGGTCCAGACCAGAGTGCCCTTTGCCTAGGGGGCTGCTGTAATGGGATTAAACACTGGTTTGGGCTGATTTCCTCCAAGGACCAGGGAGTTCTTTGAAACTAAGAATAGACAGAAAACTTCCTTAGGATTTATAAAGCCTTGTTAGAAAAAGCAAAAGGATGAAAAAAAGTTCCTTCTAATAGCTTGCAATGAATAGTATTAAAATCGTGCTTCAAATTCTGAGGTAACAAGAATCCCTGGCACTTAGCAACTCTTCATATTTTTTCTCACCAAATTAGAGCAGTTAGGATGGCTCAGTACTTTCAGGGAGCAGCATATTAGCCAGATGAATGATTCGGATGGTGATGATGAGTTTGCTGAAGAAATGTGGGAGCAGGTAACTGGTTATTTCTCTTTTGTTTCACTTTTTTGGTGCCTGGGATAACTCTGGAGTCCTAGCCCACCTGTGCCTGCATTTAGGTATGGCCTCTGGATGCTCTCGTTAGCGTGTCTGTAGAGAAGTGAAAATCTTACCATCTCTAGACACAAGAGGGCACTCTAAACAGGCAGGGTAGGATACAAGGTAGAAAGGGAGAGAGGGAAAACTCTCAGGCAATTGAATTTAGGTTTTGAATTTAGGCACCCCTACCTCTAGTCTTTAATCAGTTCTCCCAACTCCACTGACCCTCCCCCTACCCCAGTTGCCCTAGGAAAAGAACTGATCAGGTCCTAGATTCCCTCTTCTCATGATTAAATTGAAATTGAGGCTCAAATCTAGGCTTTCAGAATCACAAGTTCCAAATCTCTTACTTACTTTGGCAAAAATCTGCAGGTCGCTTTTGGTCTGGCAACTTTTCCCATTAACCTCATTTGATGTTGCTTCCCTAGGAATATTTAATTAGAATCTCTTTTTCTGATGCCAGCAGAATTGAACTACTTGTGAACTGAGCTTTAATTTGGATATGTTGTGTTTCTAGTTTCTTCCCTCAAACTGTCATAATGTCTTTTATTGAGGATGAATTTTGTATGACTTCTGTTGAACTTTCTAAGTGTTGCTGCATTCAGCACCCCTAGGATAGGCTCAACAGGACAGAGCTGGAGTCTGCAGAGATTCTCAAATGGAATGGAAATTTGGAATGTAATGGGAACCCAACAGGGAGGTTTGAATTTCACAGATGGGGTCTTGGTACAATGTAGGTGAGTTTTGAAGTTATTCAATCTTCATGGGTATTAAAATGTTTTAACCTCTACTAAAGAAATGTTTAAGAGTGAAGAATCTATTTTTCTGGCTATTGTGCATTAAGCAGAGACAGGAGAGTGCTTCTGCCTGTGGATTTTTTTTTTAAAGGAGTTTAAAACATTTTAAAAGAATGGCAGAATGCGACAGGATCACAATGGTTCCACCTGAGCAGACATAATATAGTATTTAAATGACCTGACAGTGACACTACAATATTGAAATTACCATTTCAAACATACAAATTAGTAAATGCTCACATGCCCAGGGTCTCATAAGAAAGGCAAAATCTAGGGAAAAAACCATAATTAGGTCTGAACACTTTTTAGCATTGTTTTATTTCTTTTCTGTGAGCTGGGAGCATTTGCAATGTGCTTACGAATGTGTTTGAGCTGTCTTAACCCTGAGAGCAGTCAGTCAAGGCTGAGAGTGGTAGGGGCCAAGGCTCACAAAGGCAGGTACACTCCTGACCTGGAAAATGTAGTGTTTTCCTGCTGCAAGAATTATTTGACTCATCTTTAAAGCGGTCACATATTAAACTGACATTTTTTCAGTGGCAGGCCAAATCTTGCTACACAAAATTTGTGCAAAGTCCTTCTGTCTTGTAAAATATAAATTCAGGGCCTCAGATGGAGTAAACAGGGATTGCAGTCCTGAACATTTATCTTTCTTATTTGAACGAACACCTCTTCCTTCCTTCCTTCCTGGAATGTGACTTAACATTTAAAATTCCTATTAAATCTCTAGGTACATCCAGAGACTTCAGAAAGCTCTCTGCGGAGAAGGCAAACATCCTCCTGTACTTGGTTGCGTGGCTCAGGGCCGCTGCTCAGGGCTGCTCTGTGGAGGGGAGCCACTGAACCTGGGCTGCCAGAAAAAATGTTAACGCTGAGCTCAAAATAAGCATTTGCACTTGAAAGAAGCCAACCAATCTGTAGGACACAAAGAAGTTGGACGGAAGAAGTGCCCTTACTGAAGTGCCCTGCAAAGATAGGGGACGTGGGGTTCTGTGGGGCTTGGGCCCTCCAGTGTCCATTCTCTCTTCCTGAGGAAACAGTAGCCCTTCCCACACAGCCCCTGTGTTTCTGCGGGGCTGGACTCCCATTAGTCTATGCTAATAAGTATATCTTATTTGCTGCCCTCTCCCCCAGTCTGGTGATTGATTGGTGTAGCGACAAGCCTACCTGCAATCTGGGCCAATGATTTTCAAGACCCTTGCAGGGACTTCTGATAAGGATACTTGCTCCCCATGCATGCTATCTGCAGAGCATCTCTTTTCTTCTAGACAGTGTAGGGCATGGACTTGAATCTTAGAAGTAAGGCAGCTATTTGCCACCACTCTGAACACACTGTCAGCCTATGGAGGAAGGAGAGCGGAGGTAATCAAGAGAAATGAGCTGGAGCCCTGATCAAATTGGACCCAAGGCATACTTTGTTGCTGGACTTTTCAGTCACTGAACCAATAAATTGTCTTTATTGTTTAAGCTAGGCTGAGCTGAGGTTTATGTCACTTGCAACCAAGGTTTCCAAACTACCACATTGTGTGTAAGATGACTGGGGTGCATATCCACTTATATGCGGGCAATGTACTGGCAGGGGCCATTGTGAGGCATTATTTTTTTTTTCTGAAAAAAGACTTGTCCGAAGAGAAAGAGTATTGTGGAGAGATCTGTGCCACAACCTCTAAAGTTTTCCTGAAAGTACTACATTTAATAATAAAGTAGGCATCAATAAAAAAAAGCAAGCCAGGTGTCAAATGCAGCATATTTTAATTTGTTTCAAATAAAGCAATATATGTATATATATATTTTTTTCAGAAAAACACCAGATGTTAAATTCTACAAAAGCGCATGTGTCTTCAGCAGATCATGTTTGTCTGATCAGTAAGGATTTTTTTTTTCCAACATTAACTCTCTAAAGACAATCAATGGACTGACATCACTGCTACAACACAGGTTGCTACTGAGCCTCTGATCTTTAGCCACATCTTGATTTTCCTAACAAATGAGTAAATACTGCCTGGCTAAAATGCTGCAATGTCTTGGTGAGAAAAAGCATCAACAGATCAAGCAAAGCCATGAAATGTTATGAAAGCAAGCTAGAGCTGATTATTAGAATTAGTAAAAATGATTAAGAGAGGATGACACAACCATATAGGGTTTGTATATTCTGATTGACTCTCTTTTGGCAGCGAATTGGGTCAGCACCTCGGGCAGGGAACCAAAACTGAGTGAAAACTGCTTTTTTCTCTCCTAGCTCAGGCCACCAACGTTACAGCTGGGACTGAGAGGACCGCGGCATCTGTGGAAACTTCTATTCTTGTAGGGCAGAGATTGCACTGTGAAACCCTAGTGACATTACCCCGGAAAGGCCTGGCCTCCGAGTTGTCTACAGCGTGCTGCCTTCGCCGGGGCTTTTCTGAATGGGCCGGGGCCTCAGGGGTCTTTGTTCCCAAGGGGGCTTCTTGGTTTTTGGCGCCACCTTTGTTTTTGGGACGGAAGCCATTGTGCGGCTGTCTTCTGTGTTCATGGCGGTTGTTGCCCTTCATCATCAAATCAGCTTCATTACCACTGCCCTGGGGCTTGGCAGACCCATTTAGCCGGTTGTTATGGTACTGTGGATTAAATCTTCGTCTTTGGCTAGAAGATCCATTCTACCAAAAGAAGAAAAGAGATAGGTATTAGGTGCCAACAAACCGCAGATACCATCAGGGAAACCAAATTTCTAAGCCACAGGTAAGCTTTTTTTACATCCTAGAAGACAATGACAAGATGAAAATGAGGTCAAGCTGATAAAAGCTTAAAAGAACAGTGGACAGTCTTGCAAGTGGAACTCCAATTACTGATGTTGGAAGAGAGGTTTCAGAGTATAAGACAGACAAATCAAGAACCAGGATAAAGAAATCCCATAAAATATGCTTAAAATATACTGTAATGAATGTAACACAGAGGCAGGATAATGATGATTCTCTACCGTGAAAATTTCTTGGACCTTCTAAATAGACTAGAAATATGAATTCTCATTACAATGTATGAGGAAAAATGTAAAATTCTGTTTAAAATTCGGTTTGTAATTTTTCTTGTCTAAAGCAGTTTTTCTATTTTATCATCTTGAAACAAATATCATAGTTTAGAAATATTATCTTGGGTAAGTATAAGGATGAGGTGTATCTGGTAGATCCTGGCAGGATATAGAAGTAACATGTATTTTCATGGAGGTAATTAGTTCTTCTAAACCTTATATAGTTCTTAGCCAACGAGTTTCGAAATATCATACTGGAAAATTGGCAGCCTTCAACAAATCAGCAACCAAGAATATAAATGGAAGAGTAGAAAGGAAGCAATGGTTAGCTTGTCTGTCTCTGTACAAGGGAAAGATTTCTGAACTCTATGAGGTCAGTTACAGCCAACATTTATTGAGGGCTTAAAGTGTTCCAGGCATCAAGCAAGGTACCATCTCATTTATCATCACACTGACCCTTTAAGACAGTTGCTATTATTTGCTTCATTTTATGGATGAGGATAATGAATTTGAAGGACTTGCCCAAGGTCTACAGTTAAAAAGTGGTGGAGCTATTCCCATTTCACATACTGTCTCCTGACAAGATTCATAAATAGGTTGTTCCATGAATACGGGCCTTGGTTGAAAATCAAATCTCTACTATTAAAATGTGTAATTTTATGACTTACAAATTTATAAAGTTCTACATTTGTGCTTTGTGATGGGATGGTATAGGTTTATGGCAGATCCACCCCTAATAATTCAAGGCCCAGGCCAAGAGCACAAAGGCAAGCCCATGTACCACATGAGTGAATATTGTCTCTTCCTCCCTCTGACTCCTTCCAACATTGTGAGTGGGCCTTGCACACACAAATGTGGACACTTCAGCCTGCACACTTAAGATTTGTCCTCACACCCATGAACAATCATCCTTTGGACCTAGGAGTGTGCATACTGGTAGTATGGTTTGCCCTCAAGGTGATATATCCAGGGAAGTGGTCCAAAAAAATCCTGAGAGCAGGCTTGGTGCCATTTGGGAATAGAATTCCAGGATCTTGAGTACTTGGGAGAATACAGATTCTGAGTAGTGACATCTCTTTGGTCTTGCTCCATAGGGATGGCCGTGGCTGGGAGAAAGCACAGGGCCCGGTACAAGGGCCTTTCTTCCCTGGGTCTACAGGGCTCTGGCTTGTGTATATGTTTCCATTTAAATGAGCCTTTGCCTGAAATGCTTTGCTGAAAATGATAACAGTGAGCTGAAAAAGTATCTATGCGGCTAGCATTTAATCTGGTTGCTTTTGTTTTTAAAGAAGTGAAAGGGAAGCCCAGACTAAATTTGAGACTTAATTTTAGTATGGGGTTTAATAATGACCAAAGAACAAAAGCTGTGAACAAAAGCTATGAAGATGTGAAATATGAAATGCTCCTTGTCAAAGTGCTGTTTTAGAGTTGGTGAAGATACCTGGGGCCAGAGAAATGTCTGTCAGTGTAATTAATGAGAATTCTAAAAGACCTAGACCACAAAATCCAACAGGGCACTTGTTAGAAAACCAGCATTTGGGAATGCTTTAAAAAAGTCTCTTTATTTGAGCTCTCTTTCTTAGAATTCATGAAAGGTGTCTTTATAGCATGCCCAACGTCTGTTATCATCAAATTCCATTTCCTGTTCATTCTCCTATGATACGAGGGAAATCACTTCTCAAGCATATAGTGGAGGAGCAAAGGAATGAAGGAAGACTGACCTTTGGACACTTACATTTTTAGGTGTTACGGCAGATAAGAATTAATAATGTCATTTTGAAATGTATTCTCTTTACCAAAAGCCCAAGAGAGAGAAATTTGAGCTAACTTTGGCCTCTTACTGATAAACTACACATCAATGGGAATTAAAGAATCTTCAAAACCAAATGTCAGATTCCCTCCCTCCAGTAGCGTCAGTGGCCAGGTACAGAGTCTTGTTCCCATGTCTGTGTGAGTCCCCTCTGCACATGGGCCAGTGACCAGGGCTTGGGGGTGGTGGCCCCAAAGGCACAGGAAGAGCTGGCTCATTCAGGTGGACTCTCCTAATACCACAGTGTACGAAGGACACTTCCTCCACCTAGGAAAGTGCCTGTGAAATGTGGCTGGATGGACCAGGGGAGTTCTGCGAGGCCAGTGGCTGATGGAGGCCTCCGAGGTCAGGCAGGTGGTTTCTGCCCGGCACCTTGCACCAGGGTCTGCCTTCCCAGAGCGGCTTACCTGCTTATTAGTTGGCACGGCCTGGTGAGAGCTGTCGGCAGCACTGGGAAGATTGCTTGCCATTTTTGGGTTTGCTGCTTTACCCTCTGAGGCCTTGTTGTGATTGGATGATTTTCGGGTAAAGTTGCTCTGTTTTCCAGAGGTTGCTGCATGGGCATTCAGCAGCGGCAGCAGGGAGCTGCAGGGAGTTCTTGAGGAATAGTTGTTCTTTGGGTGTGTAACTGCAACAAGAAAGCGCGTGGTGTTATGGGCTATGCCATGAACACTCCTGCCTTAGTAACCGGTTAAAAGATGGGAGAAAGTGGCAGAAGCTTCGTAAAAATATTCCTTTTTTTTTTTTTTTTTAAAGCTGTTATTTGAAAGGGCACTTTTGTGTTTGTGAGGCCAGTGAAGCTCTTCAGTGAGAATCACTGAACTGTCATTACAGCATAATCATCCAAGTTGGGAAACATTTGTAGGAAATAAGACATATCTGAGCAACGTTAATATTATTCCTTAGGTTAAGCACCACAAAAGGAAGAGAGACAATGAAATCTTGGAAGTATCCTCTCATGCCTGTCCACAAGTGTATTTTGCCTCTTGACTGCCCCATTACCAAACCCATTCTTTGCCCTCCTTGTCAGACCCCTAGACCAGTGGGTGCTGCAGAGACGCAGAAAAACAGGAGGCATGTGGACACCTGGCTCATCAGAGCCATGATGTCCTGTTGGGTGTCAGGAATTTTGTCAGCCTGGGTCATGCATATTTTGCGACAACAGGGCCAGACCTATCAGCCCCAAACATGACCTAAAGCATCTTGCATATTCCATGAGAGCCACATTATCTGGCCTTTTCTCAACCCCATTTGCTACAGCTCCACTGCAAATCTGCACCAGTTCCAATGCTAAAGTCAATGCAGACTAATCAGACAGATTCCCAGCAGGCTCAGGCAGGTCTGCTCAATGTTTATTATCACCATTCCCGCTGGTTTTGAAAGAGGTGGTTTTTGATGGGATGATTTCTATGTGATTATGCTGAATCAGGGCTGGAGGGAATCACTCAAGGATAAAGTTATGACCTCCCTCTCACAGTTCACCAGAATTTGAATGCCATGCTGGACAGTAAGACCTTTGAATCTTAAAATTGTCACCAATTTTTAAAAGTAATTTTGTCTGCTACCCTTGTTGGATCAGATTTAATCCTAGGGTTCTTCCAGAGGATTAGCAGTGACTAGTAGGGATCATAGAACATTAGAAATGGAAAGGACAGGGATGCATCATTTATCCCCCAAATAAGGGATAAATAGTCCCCTTATTTATAGGTGAGGTGTGACAGCACGTTGGGGGCTGTCCGAACATGACCAGGGGGTTTCAGTGGCTCTTGTGCTCACTAGATCAGTTTCACGGGGGTCATTCTTTCCTACAGCTCAGGGACAACTATATCTGGTTCATTAGCTGTGGGTTTCCAATATGCTGTCAACAAAGCTGATCTGGAAAGAGCCTTTTGAAGACTATTGTCTGCAACAGGGGAGGCTGACTTTCATGTGGACCCTTGGAATTTGGTAAGGGATGGCTCCTCCCACTAGATGGCACTGGACGTGCTCTGGAGGAAAGCAGGCAAGCTGAGCTGCCCACCCCTCTTCAGTCACTTGGCATCAGGGTCTTGCTCATCACCAGGCTGAAATGGAAAGTAGCTTGGGCAGTTAAATTGCCAACTGTGGAGCAGACTGTCTGCGTTTTTAGAGATGGGGCAAAAGCTGGGGGTAGAGAATGATAAATGGGTAGATTTTTATATATGGGAGAGAACATGTATTAAAAAAAGGAAAATAATTTAAAGGGAATGCAATAAGGGGGCACTTGGCTGGCTCAGTTGGTACAGCATATGACTCTTGATCTTGGGGTTGTGAGTTTGAGCCCCATGTTGGGTGTAGAGATTACTTAAAAATAAAATCTTAAAAAAAAAAAAAAAAGAAATGCAGTCAGAAAATCAAATAACTGCCAAAGATATGTGAACAAGGATGCTTACAGCAGTGTTACTTTAATGGTGAAAATTTGGGAGCAACCTAAATGTCCACAATCAGGGGACTGTTCACATCAATTATATTTATATAAATTATGAGTTAAATATATTGACATGGAAAAGTCTCAGCCATATGTTATAAAATGGTAAAAGCATCTCATATTACTATATATTATGTAGTATAGTATAAATTGTAACATGTAGTATAATTATAGATGTAATATATAACTCACACAAACTAAACATGCGCATAAAAAGTACAAAAGCTACATAGAAGTAATGTCAAGTTCTCTTTAACATAGTTCTCTAATTTTAGATCAAGAAAAAAAGCACTTTCGACTCTGAAAAAAAAAATGCAGCCAAATCTCAAATTTTCAGCTGACTCTGAGGTTGTGGGTATTCCATGTCCCTCACTAGTCCTTCTTTCCCCCTTGTGCCTGTCCTTAAAGCCATTTCACTGTTCATTCCCACCTCCCCTGGTGGGTGGGCTGGAGTAGGAGAAAAAAAAAGATCAGCCAATTTTGTTGCACATTAACTGCTCTAATTAAGGCTTAATAGCGAACAAGACTAAAGCTAATGGCTGAAGCGAAGTCTTTCATTATCTTCAGACTTCACTCAGCACAGAGAGCCGACCAAGGGAGAGGCTCCCAGCACTGCTGAGCAGAGCACATACGACAGCTGGGCCCTTTACGACAAGAGCCGATTGTTCCCAGACTTGTTAGGGAGACTGGCTCTCAGTGTAACAGGTCTCTGTGGAACCAGACTATTTGAAATCAGAGAGGCAGTTTATCTGGCAGTGCTTAAGAAAAGTTTGCAAAAGATATAGACTAGTTGACCTGTTCTGTTCTGCTTAATAAATCCTGGGGATTTACTGATGGGCAGTGGCATTTGAAGACTCTACGTTCAAATCTTGACATTTCTAGTGACTTGTGTCATGACCTTAGATCATTAAATCTCTTTAGACCTTGCTTTAACCCCGCTGGGGAACCGCACACCTGACATTTCCAATATCAACTCCAAATAGCACCAAGCTTACTCACACAGAATTATTTAGCAAGTATGCAAAACTCACTTTCTCCGCAGAGCATGATTTGGGCCTTTAGCTGTTCAATGTCACAGGAGAATCGGGCAGCTTTCCCGAGCTCTTCATCATATTTACGCTCGCTGACAAAGTGCTGGAGGAAAGAGAAGTAAAACAGGAGCCCCACAGTTACAGAAATGACTGAGGCACACTGCAGATTCATTCACTCTGCTCTTTGGCTACCACTGATGGTGTTAACCAGGAAGGCAGTCATGCCGGTTCTGTCACCGTGTGGCTCCATTAAATCAGGCTTGGTTTGACCGGTCTGGAGCATGATCACCTTCTTGTTCTGGGAATAGGTGAGGATCCTGTCTTTCCCCTGCCTAGACTTGGAGAAAACTGTGATCAGGCAAAATGTGTGTCTGGACTCATGTATTTAACCTTTAGCACCCCTTGCGCTCCTTCTGGTATGTTTTGTCCTGTTACAAATTTTGGGGCTGCATTCTGTCAGTCTTCCTAAGTTGGCCAATGGCTTGCTCAGGTATTATCCCTGGAGAGAAGACACGTCATCCTTCCCTGTTGTGATAGGGAGCCAGGAACCAGGAAGCGCAAAAAGCCTTTAGTAACTAGAAAACATTATCTTGAATGGTAGAATTTCAAGATTTCAATGTCTTCAATGGTAGAATTTCCCACTTCCTGTTAAAGGAAGTGGGAAAGAGATTATTTTTCAATTCATTTAAAATTTAGATCTGTGTGTAGATGTCAGAGTGAGAAATACAGAAATAACTATGACTCAGTCCCTCCTGAATTTGCCAGGGAGTTTACCACATGGCAAGGGAAACAGATACCACTAAACATAATATAAGGTAGAATGTGGAAGATGCTTTAAGAATATAAAAGAGGAAGAATTATTTCCTACAGAGGGGAACACAGAAAGAGTTATGTAAGGGGGAGCATTTGTGCTGGAACATTAAAAAAAATTACTGATCACTTACCAGACATGGGCCAAATTCTTAACAGATAATCTCATTTTCATCTGATCACATTATTACAAAGTCAGTACTATTATTATCTCTATTTTATATAAGGGGAATCAAGGTTCTAGGAATCTAAGAGAAAAGTAGTTTACCCAAGGTCACAGGAGCTGGACTGTTTGACTCCAAAGCCTGTGCCATTAACCATTTTATGATGAGTGGGATTTTGGTAGGCAGAAATGAAACTTGGAAAATAAGTAAATTTCAATAGACTAGGAAACTGGCAACTTCATATTCTTCACCTGATGTTCTAACAAGGGATGAGAGCTCGAAGTTGGAATATATATACTGGAGTCCAGTTATGGATTTTATTCTGATGGGAAGGGTGGACCAAACTGGGGGAGACCAGATCTGCTCTGGGGTGTAACTCTGGTGTTAGGGTGGATGACCAGGCTGGAGGGAGACAGCAGAGGGAGAGAGACTAGTCAGGAGGAAGTTGCAATTGACTGGTTGCAAGCAACAACCACCAGAAGAGCAGATGAGGAAGGAAAGGCCACTAGGACTTCACAGGACCCTCGAAGGAAGTCCTTATCCTCACAGGGCTCCCCTTCATGCTTCACCAGGGCAGAAGGGACTCAAAAGTCACTTGCCACTTTCCACCATGCCCGACCAGGTTTTGCCTGGATAAGCAGACAATCCTATGTAAAACCTAGTAGCAGCTGAGTCCTCAAGGTACTTGAGACTCTAGAAGGTGGTTAGAAGCCAAGTGCATGTATACATGTGTGTATGTTTAGTATACTGGGGAAAGAGAAGAGGAGAAGGGAAAACGTATAAATTGTAATTTCCTGGTTTGTTATAGATACTTGTTTTCGCCTTTCTGGTAACCATTTTTTTCTGGTTACTGTACCCAGTGCAGTTTCAGAGATCCGCAGTGTTGGCAGGTCTGTCAATCAAGGCATCCCTTGGCCAAATGGTGTATGTGATCCAAGTGGGGGCCAATCACAATCTCTTTCTTTGGGATGCGAATCGGGTGGGGTGGCACAAAGGGTGATGACATCTGAAGGTCACGCACTCTAATGGTGCCCTGAAGAGTGTCTGGTAATTACTGCTGCCTGTATTACCCAGGTGGCTGCCTGGGTTTCTGCCTAAGTGTAGCCTGGAGTCTTCAGATCACACTTTGGTGAGCTGCACTCATATTCTTTCAAATTCCACTTGTTCTTGAGGTTAGCCAGGGTCAGCTTCTATTGCTTGCAACTGTAGAAATCCAATAAATACATATTTGTGTTGGTATTCTCAATAAAAGGGCAAGTGAGCTAGAAAAGGATACAGAAAAGAAGTCTCTGTATATTGTGTGTGATTTAGAATCCTTACTGTTACACTCAGTTCATACTCACTGTGTACTCACACGTGTGTTTATATACATACACCTAAATTACATATGGTGAAAATAATACCCCCCATTCCAGCTATAATTCATGGTTGAATAGATTTTATTTGGGTCAGTCTCCACTGCCTAAGAAAATAGCTCGTACTTCTCTGTAATAATATATCCCTTCAAACCATAGCATACTTAAATACAGTGATTAAGTTGGTTCTTCGCCCTTCTGAATGCTCTAGTTCAACACTGTGAAAGAGAGCTGGGTATATGATGTTAGGTCCTCAGAGAGCAGCACTCTATGGATGCAAAACAAACATAATGGGGATCAGATCTCTGGCTCAGAGTTCAGGCTGGGATATTTTAGAACTGACCTTAATTTCTGCCCTGAGTTCAGCCAGCTGCATCTCTGCCATCTGACTGGCTAGATCTGTCAGTCTCTTTAGTTCCTCTGCTTTCTTCTGACGAGCAGTCAGGATTTCCACTGCCAAATAAGAAAGAATACTACGTTAGGGCCAGAGACCTAAACATATTAAGTGACCTAATTTCTTGGTATCAGTTCTCTCTCAACACACTAATCACTCTGTTGGACCATGACTACGTTTTCTGAGTTGGTCATTGAGGTGGGTTTGCTCCTGGTGCTCATGACCAATCACCCATTTCTGTACGTCCTTATCTGCCAATCCCCAAATCAAACACAGTCCCTTCTGATTCACTGTACACCCACAGTCTTCTTTGTTTTCTTCACTGGCGTCTGATCTCACTTACTTAATTTGGACTTTCAAATTTGTGCATTACTCAGAACAACTATCACCAAGAAAAAGACACTTAGTAAAATCCTATCTGAATGGTATTGCAAAGAAAAGGAGTCCACTAAACAAAAACCATTCTTTGTGTCCACTATTAAATTCTAACATTATCAGACCTTTAACACTCCTTTAGAGCAACTAGGTTTATTATTGGAATACGACATAGAAGTTTTACTTTACTGGCTTTATGTGAGCTAAAAAATGCGTCTGCTTTTGATACTCTGCAGATCTGTTTTCATTTTTGCAGTCAGAGAGAAGTTCCAGACCAGAGAGTGTCTTGTCTTTGTTTTAAGTGTCCCCCATGGAAAAATTTCAAGGTTAAGTAAAAGCCTGCTTGAACTGGATTTGTGTATACTCTTTAGCATCTGCACATGCAGCGAAGACACCAGGGAGTTTTCTGGTGCCATATTTCACACATCTGTCAGATGACCTAAAGGTTCAAGTAAACGTAGTAGTCCACAGGTGAACGTGTGTGTGTGTGTGTGTGTGTGTGTGTGTGTGAGTGTATGTGTTTCTCAAAAGATCACAGAGCTCAAAAGCAATGCATACAAACACATAGGGTGAGATTTAAATATGAAATTTCATCTTCCAATAGATAACTTGAAGTTTGGACAAGCATTTTGAGTTACAAGAAAAAAGAAGTCCATTCAACTAAGATGATATCCATGTTGGATTCACATTACTTCTTGGTTGAACAAAGGCCAACTGCTTTATTAGACCAGATTTATAGCACACCTGCGGAGCCAAACAATACGATTTCTGATTGTAAGAGTTCTTAATTTATAAATGTCAAAAAGTCACTTTAAAAACTCCCAAAAAAGTTCAGAAGCAATCAAGAGTTAAGATCTCCTGCAAACTACAAACTATTCCACAAACAGAGAAACATTGTCTTTCTATGCTGATACCAATGTTGAGAAGTCAATAAAATAAGTAATCTGTAACTCATAAAGCCTAATTGTTTGCCAAACTACTCTAATCATGCTTTGATTTTTTACCAGGACTCCCCCTGCTTCCCATTTACAATACCATGTAGCTGAGCAGAGGCTGATCTGTGCCTGTAGTCTTTCAAAATACAGAGGAGCTAGTGTAAAATGTGTCCCTACGATGGCTGTGAAAAGAATTTCCATCTGAACACAGATGATGTACTACTGAATGATGTCCCAGTTACCCAGTCAGACCAGAGGTCACAAAAAGGTGGCCTACTAACACTTCGGGCCATAGTGTACCTGTGTTTTATTTGGTCCACACATTACTTTTACAAATTAATTGTCCACATTTGAAAATTAGGAGATACCATTTGGAACCTGGATTTCTGGCTTCCCTTAAAATATTGGCATTTCTGGCCAAAGTTGGCCAGCATTGCCATGTGGCAACCGTTGGCTACCCCTGAATTGTTGTTGCCCATTATAGATGGAGCATGGCGCCCAGCATGCCATGGTCACCCTCTGCCCTGCTCATTAAGGTTACCAGCCTGGCCCCTGTAGGCGTCTCCAATCATGGCAGAGGCTGCACTTTACGGTTGTGTCCATGCCGACTCGGACCTGGTACAAAGTGGGTGCCCACTATGTATGTTTGCTGAATGGAGGACTGAATGAATGAATCAATCCATTATTCAAAAGGAATATGAAAAGAAGGAGAGAAGTTCCTTTTCTAGAAGGGCCACTTATATTCAGCACTTATACCTTTGGCTGATTATTTATTTGTCTGCCATTATAATTCACCACAGGAATGGGACTAAAGTCTGGAGTATGAAAAGACGATTCTCGAGCGGGAAGATGAAACGAAGTATTTTGCTCTTGCAAAGATAAAAAATTCTGAAGGCCTAGACTTGATGAGCAGATAGTGAAGGGGTCAGCAGACCATGACTACACAATTAAACAGATCTGACTTTTCTTAATGGATCATTTGTGGGACCGGTGACAATTAGGGATAATTGTACTTTTTGAGAAAAACTTGGGCCTTCACACAAAAGATTTTGTAGAAATAGATATAAATGGGCCCTAAAATAGGAATGCAGGTGCAAGATCACCAATAAACTCTGAGTTTACCCTCATGCAAATGTGCATGGAAATGAATATTTTGCATCAGCAAGTGTTGGGA
Organism: Herpailurus yagouaroundi; assembly: GCF_014898765.1. Taxonomy (NCBI): domain Eukaryota; kingdom Metazoa; phylum Chordata; class Mammalia; order Carnivora; family Felidae; genus Herpailurus; species Herpailurus yagouaroundi. The sequence goes on along the minus strand of NW_024412395.1, from coordinate 79,215,709 downwards.
TGAGTTTTACATATAGTCTCATTAACATTTCAAAGCATTTCATTATGAAAAAGGCTTAAAACTTGAGATCTAAAGCCAGAATTCTGTGGGGACACCAACATTTTCACCTCAAAAACATCAACCACAGAAACAAAAAGCAAAAACAAAGCCAGATCAGATCCTAAGATTCATTGATCCCCAAATTTAAAATAGAATAGTAAGTTATATTTTGCAAGCACCATCCTTTTGGAAATCTGTAGAGGGAGACAGTTTCATAAAGCTTTAATTTTCACTGCATTCATGACTTCATTAATATTATTTAGGTGCTTTTATAAACAGTATCTGGTATGCTGAAATCCATTTTCTCAATAGGATTTATAAATTCCTTCAAGTTTTTGCAACACATTGGAAGCTTGCTCTTGTTGCTTGAACCATGGAAAATTTTAGGGCTTCTCAAATAATATTCCTTAGCAGAGGGTGGACTTGAAATAGGCACAAAGCTTTCAAGCACAAAGATTCTTTGGAACCCTTTTTATTGTTGGGAATCTTGCATTTTTACCTCATAATATATCTGTGTTTCTGTTAATATAAAGTAATGTTTTCTTCCCAGATCGGCAATCAATTTGATATCCCAAGAACACACCTATTTTGGCCTTCAACAAAATTACCCTCAAACAAATTTCAAAAAAATTTCACTCAAAGTCTGAGACCACAGCACTGCAACATGCTTTGTTTCTTCATCTGTAAATGTCATGATCATATATACCTTGTAAGGCTGTTGTGGAGCTAAATGACATCACTGACGTGACATGTTCAGTATCATACACTAAAAGATGCTAACCTCAAATGTGATTAATAAAGTGAGATATAGTCATCTAGAATATACGTCCTCTTTTTGCAATTACTAATATTGGATCCGACAGCCTACACTAACTAATTACAGTAATTCACTTAACAAATATTATGAAGTACCTACAGTCTTTTCAGCACTGTGTTAGATGCCATGACAGTAGAGGGGCTTATGTCATAATTGAGGAAATAAGATTTATAACATGTGCAGCAAATAGAAAATATGGAAAGTACTTGAGATCATAGATGAGCAAGCTCAAGATGGTGGTTGTAAAGACAGTTCAGTTCTTAGTGGAGGGAAATTCAGTGGTTCCTTGTGCCTGTGGAGAAGACATATAGTTGACACAGGCATGTCACCTGAGAGATGCTGCATAACCCCTTTGGCTTCCATTTTCTGGCTGTCACATGAGAAGGCCGGACAAACTTCTTTACCAGTAAGTGCTTTTCCCTTTTTGTACTGTGTCAGGCACTGTGCTAAGTGCCTGGCATATATTTCTCATTTTATCTTTACAATAACTATTTGAGATACATACTGCTCTTATTCCCCCTTTTCTGATAAGTAACCTTGGACTCTGAGAAGTTAACAAAATGGTACAAGGTCACACAGCCAATAAACAGGTGGAACCTGGATTTGAACTCAGTTCTGCTTGCCTCCAATGCATGCAAAATGGCTTCCCCACGGTCTGGGCAGTTCTAAAACCAGAGCCATGGCATCAATTACTGAAGTTAGGCAAACCCTGCCAACCGTCTTGCCATTTCAGGTAGGCTGAAACTCTTCATGTGCAGGTCCCAAAGTTTACTGTTTGCTGCTTAACACAGTTTCTGACAGTACATAACACATACAAAGCACATAGTACATGTTTATTGATTGAATGAACTTGAAAAACAAGGATGCTCTCCTGAGATACTCCAAATCCCACAAGTCTTGGCACCTAATATTATTGTCTCAAGGAGATAGAATGAACATGTGAAATCTGTGGTCTTTCGTTAACCTGTTAGAAAGTGACGTGCTAGTAACTTTGCATTTTGGTACTAGAGAAACATTTGTGTCTGTGCTGGCTGTGAATATTTTTATCAATAGCACATGAAACTTAAAAGAAAAAATAAGCTATACCTGAGAAACAGGGAAAATCCCAAATCATGTGGTAATCAACTTTTACTGAAGAAATCAACAGATTTCATAAGAGTAAAATAATTTCACAATCAAAGGGATTGCATAACTACCTAAATATTCCACAGCTGAACCCTGGATCACATTTAGTTTTATTTAATAAAACTTGCTGCATTTTAGATTCTAACATATTACTTAAGATTATTTTTAAAAGACTGTGTAACAAACACACTGATAGCTATTTTCCATAAAAAGTGACTACTGAATTATGACCAAGGGCCAGGCAAGAAAAATACAAAAAGAATGAAGAATCTGTTCTGATCCTTCATTCTGATAAAAAGAAAGGCATTGCAGTCAAAGGGGAAGGAATTTAGCTGAAACCAGGTTGGGGTACAGACTGCCATTCATTCAATTAACAAGATAAAATTTGGGTAAGGATGAAAAACTTTAAATGCCCAGGAGATAAGAACTATAAAACTAAATCCCAGCTGAAAAATACAGTTTTAGCACTCCCATTAACAACTTCAGGCTGAATTCGATAATTAAATTTTTTTTTCAACGTTTATTTATTTTTGGGACAGAGAGAGACAGAGCATGAACGGGCGAGGGGCAGAGAGAGAGGGAGACACAGAATCGGAAACAGGCTCCAGGCTCTGAGCCATGAGCCCAGAGCCCGACGCGGGGCTCGAACTCAAGGACCGCGAGATCGTGACCTGGCTGAAGTCGGACGCTTAACCGACTGCGCCACCCAGGCGCCCCTGAATTCGATAATTAAAAAGGGCTTGGCAACTCTACTTGTGGCTTGGTGTTGAATCTGACTGAGCCATCTTGTCTCAGTTAAAATTTCCAGCCCATGAACCTCAGCCTATTTGAGATAGTCCTGTCCTACTAGCTGTTGAGTTACCTTACAACAGTGGAAAATTCAGAATTAGAAACAAGTGTAAAGATAAAACAAATCAAACCGAAGGTATACTGATATTTTGTGTTAAATTTAGGAGTTTTGCAATGATCAAGATCATCTGTTTATTGTTTAAACAGTTACATTATTACATTAAACCATCCCCATTTGTGATTTTGATTTAAAACACATAATTGATTTTCTTTTGAGGTGTTAATCTGGCAGGTGTCAGCCGATTTGACTAAGTTTGTAAACAGAAGCAGGAGGGTTTTAAGAAAACTTCATTTAGTATAATTCTAAGTTTGAATTATTAATCTTATAAAAGCTGCTTAAAAGTTTGGAATATGTTGCTCTTAGGTTTGTGAGTTTGCCTTGTCAGGCATCTGAAGTGCTTGAAAAAAATCAGATGGATTAAATTTATAAATGTACTTCAAAATGTTTGAGGGAATTTAAGTAAACTTCAAATGGACTAAATTTTTTTAGGGGAATTTAGTTTGTTAAACTTGTGTTAGTTGAACCTAAGAAAGGACAAGTGAAAAGGACTGTATAAGTAACATAGCAACATGTGTGAATTGCTGGGGTGTCTGGGTGGCCCAGTTGGTTGAGCGTCTGACTGGCTCAGGTCATGATCTCATGGTTGGTGGGTTCCAGCCCTGAGTCAGAACCCTGTGACAGCTCAGAGCCTGGACCCCGCTTTGGATTCTGTGTCTCCGTCTCTCTCTCTGCCCCTCCCCCACTTGCCTTCTGTCTCTCTCTCAAAAATAAACACTAAAAAAAAAAAAAAAAAAGATGTGTGAGTTGTGAAAGCTTAAAAACTTATGTTTTAAAATTTAATTTTAAATTCAATGTCATGTTAAACCTGATTAAAACTATCAGTAGTCCTTTATACGCACAAAATTTTAAATAGCTAACAGCTATTATTTGCCAAGTGCCTTATTCTGCTGTGCGCTCAGTGGTGCTACTCCTCTGACTTTGTTCCACATGAGGTTCCTGAGGTTTCCAGGGGCTAAGTGACTTGCCTAAGGTTACAGAGCTCATTAATCAGTGTGAGTTTTAGGACCCCACTCAGAATCCACATCAGTGTCAGTCGACCTATGGATTGCTTCTGACTGGGAGGCTCCTGACCAAACAACCATGTGTCTACTTACTGGCTTCTTCTTTAACTTTATCCATTTCTGCCATTAATGAAACTTCTTTGTCAATGATGCTGGGGGGGAAGGGGGAGGGAAACAAAAACAAAAGCAAAGAATGCTTAATCAAAGATAAACTTTTAATAAGCGCTGGAAGCAAAAGAAAAATTATTTTCATTAAACAAAAGACAAAATTATGATAAATATTTCTATGTTACAATGCCAGCAGCACACTCTGCCTTTTCCAAAAATGAGGCAACACGGAAGGGATGCTCTCAAGTATTTCATAGTGACATCTGCTGATTAAATCATTGTCAGCAAATCTAAAAAAAAAAAAAAAAAAAAAAGCCTTTTCAGACTTTCAGAATTGTGCTGCTTTGAATTTAAATTTGGGAGTATTTTTGCCCTATGAATTCCAAAGTTCCACAACAATGTAATGAGTATTTGAAAAGCTGCCATTCAGGTTATCAAGGGCGGTAGTTCTCAAATGTCTCTGTGCATGGCTCCTCCAGATTCTGGCTGGGAGGCAGGGAGGTGAGCCCATCTCTGATTCAGATGGTCTTGGGACCTACTTTGGGAAATATCATCTGGGTCTACCCATCCACATGTTCAAAGAGTCTATGCCTTATCATTCCCCCAAAGAAGCATTTCAACTTCAAATTACTTCCCCCTCCCCACCCCACTGTATTATTTTTTGGTTAGTTCTTTGAAAAAAGTATTACCTGCATAAAGTAAATAATTATCTCTCTAGAAGTTTGTTTCTCTTCCATCCTGACTCCCAGTTCCCCTCACAACAGCAACACATGTGAGACTTCCTTTATACAGTTGATTCTTGAACAACATGGGTTTGAACTATGTAGGTGCACTTATATGTGGATTTTTTTGAGGGGGGGGAATACAGTACATTACCATAAATGTATTTTCCTTATGATTTTCTTAATAACATTTTCTCTTCTCTAGCTTACTTTATTGTAAGAACACAGTATACGATACATACAACATACAAAATATGTGTTAATTGACCCTTTATGTTATTGGTAAGGCCAATTGGTATGGTCAATGGTTGGCTGAAAGTTAAATTTTCAGGGAGTCAAAAGTTACATGCAGTCTTTTGATTATGCATGGGGGGAGCACCCCCCCCCCCCCCCACCCCCGCATTGTTCAAGAGTCAATAGCATATCCTTCCATAAGGATATATCCTTATGTATATATAAGCATAGATGTGAGATGTTCTTAAATTTTCATTTCCATCATAAATATTTCAATACATATCTCAAAAAGATAAGGACTTTTTGGGACTATAACCATAGTATTACCATAATATCTAAAAATATTAACAATAATTTAATGTTATCAGATATCTACTCAGTGTTCAAATCTCCCTAATTGTCCTATACAGATTTTTTATCAGTTTGACCAGGATCTAAATAAGTTCCAAGCACTGCAATTGGCTGATTGTCTATTAAATCTGTTTTAATCTATAGATTCCCTCCCATCTCTTTTTTTTTCTTCTTTGCAACTCATTTGTTGAATACACCAGGTTGTTTGTCCTGCTACACTATCCACAGTCTGAATTTTGCTGACTACATCTCCATGGGTATTTAACCCATTCTTTTAATTTTCCTATGAATTTGTGATGAGATACAGAAATTTGATTAGATTCAGATTTGTTTTTTCTTCTGAGAAGAATACCTTGTTATCTGCTTCTACCGGCAGACACATAATGACACAACACAGTTATAAATATTCCTCTTGAAAAAAAAAACCAAACCTGAATGTATTTGGATTCCTCCATCTCACAACAAGTTGATAGGAAATACAAAGGACATCTCCATTTTTATATTAGCCATTGATGATCGTTGCCTAGATCAATAGGGTTTTAAAAAGGGGATATTCAAATTCTATCACTCCTTCATTTATTTACTGGAAGACTTTCACAAAGAGAAACTTTCTCTTATCAGCTATTTGGGTTATCATGCCGTTTAAGTAGGTACGGCAGGGTAAATGCTGGTGTATCAGTTTTCAAAACGATAGTTGGTTCCTTAGCATCCCCCAAAGTAACCAATGAGGTTTTTTTTTTTTTTGCTTGTTTGTATAGTTTGATTATGAACTCATAATTAACATGCTTTAATACACTGCAGTTATCTCCATAATTATTATGTTTCAACAGATGTACTTTTTTCCCCATCGGGTGTACTTTTAAAATTTAAAGTGATTTGAAAATTTATTTCCTCTTAAGAGTAATATTTTGTAATCTCTGTCAAGGTAAGAAGGGATATATCTATAGGAGTTCTGGGGCTCTTCATCCAGATGATGTAACCTGAACACCTGGAGAGCAAGGACAGTATGCCGAGAAGCTCAGCTCTTTCCAACCAGGAAATCCTCATGGAAAGAACTGACGTGTAGAGTGAATGGCACATTCTCCAGAGCTGGGCTCTAAGCCTAATCCATCAAGTATGGATATCAACTATCCCCATGAAGCATATGGCTTAAGGTCACTGGATATGATCACTTTGGTGTAACCAGCACATCAGGATACTTGTACCTTATTTATTGACATTAAATAAGTATGATGTCAATGTGCTTTAAATACAGGGAATACGAAAGAAGGAAGTCTTTATCCTGTCTCTGTCCCAGCTTATTCAGTTCCCTTCCTTGGAGGTCTCCACTATTACCCTCACTAGCTTCTTGAATTTCTTTCCAAAGGCCATCTATTCATAAACCAGCGTTTATTAATCATATGAAATGCTGAGTTAGGCCAACAGGCTTATGCTCCTGTGATTATAAGGTATATTTAGCTTCTCTGTCAAGTTCACATGTAGCCAATACAGGCCAAGCAATTTGTTGTTTTTGTTTTTAACAACCCTCTCAGAGAGGGCTGTTCTGTATTAGTTTAGGGAAAAGAAGGCTAATGGATGAGCTATTAGGGAGATAAGAGGAGAACCTAGAAATCTGGACTCAGGAGCCCCAATTACAATGCGATTAAGCTACTCTGCCTAAGAAAATGTTTTGAATTTCTAGCCCCTACAGAAAGAGAGGCAGAAGAGAGAGGGAGAAGAGTCATCAAGAAGGCTGGGAATTGTACAGAGTGAAGGCCCTGGGAGAAATCACCAGTAGTGGGATGGGCAAAAGAACTTCCGGGAGCCAGAAGTCTAAGGTGTGCACTGTGAGGACTGTGATATGAGCCTCCCTGGGGACTGCCCGATCTTCACTGTGCTTGGTGCAGCCTGTCTGAATGTGCGCAAGTGAACACACACATGGTCAGCTGAGGAGGTGGCTGGGTTCCACGTGTGGGTCAATTTGATGCTGAACAGACGGGAAGGCAGACTGAGGATGAGAATGTGGAGCCCACCCTCAACCCCGGAACTGGCACAAATCTTAGAGAGGGCTTTTGACTTCCACTGGACATGAATAGGAGTCCAGGACCACTTCTTAGGAACTTAGGAGCAGGGACACTCCAGCTGAAGGATGGGCTACAGGTCATGTGAGCCCTGCAGGTGGTAGCTTGTGCTCCATTCTCTTAAGCAATGGAGTGTAGCGGGATTGCACAGGTTTGGGACGGCAGTGCAGGAATGTGCCACAAAGAGCACTAGAAACCACACACACTGCACAAGTATTTGCTGAGTGCCTGCCATATGCCAGCGAGGGTGTTGAGGCAGGGAATGCTGCTGTGGACGAAGCCCCCTGCCATCCCTGTGGAGCCTACAGTCTTTTGGGGAAAGCTGAGAGGAAGGGGAGAGGACCTGCCAAATTTACTGGGGAAAAGCAAAAAGCAGACGGTCAGGGAAGAAAATGACGGCAAGAAGAAATTCCTCCACCCGAAACCAATGTCCTAATTAGAGTCTGTGGGATCTGAGGGCACACAAGGGACACATAACTAAAGGACATACATGCACCCAATACAAGAGTGGGTGTCCTTAGCCTTCCCATGGGTGGGGGAGGAGCACAGCACGGGGAGTGCCCGGGCAGGGTCCCACAGTCCTCCCACGCATTCAGTCCCGGAACAAGGCCAAGACCCGGGAACCCTACAGCCTGTGTGTGCGTGTTGGGAGGAGAGAATGGTGGAGGAACGGGCCTTTGCTAATTTCTTTACTAGCTACAAGATCATGGTAAATTCTTATTGATTAAGTTTGTTAACATAATTATGTGCCCAGAGGGTTTGCGAGATGGGCATTTTGGGTATAACACATATCCCCAGGTCTAACGCAAAACAAAGCTGGATATTCATACAGTGGTTAGTTTGGGCCTTCTGGGGCCCAACAGGAGGAATGAAGGTTTTCACAATAAATTGTTAATCTGCTTAATGCCCACTTGAGGGTGTGATAAAGCTGTGAGGTTGGCATCAAACCATGCTTCCATTCCTCTGGGTATTTCAACAAAAGATTGTCCTCAAGCGTCTTAGTAATTCAAGCATTGCTACGTATGACTGCTTTCAAACCTCATGTGCAGAAAGGCAAGCCAGGAATCTCTGCTGAGTCAGGACCCTGCTCAGAACCCATGAACTGAATGCAAACCAGGATTAGGTGCCAGACTGAAGCAGCTCCCTCCAAACCTCCCTCAAGAATCTCAGTAAGATACACCTGAGGGTTTCTTTGGCTTTCACTTCCAAGGCAGCAGGATTGTGGAAGGGAAGTAGATACAGAGGGTGAAGAGGATTTCATAGTAAAGGCCAGTCTGTTCCCTAGCAGGCTGTCAGACAGTGAGGAGCCAGCATTACATCAAGCTGAGAACCAGATCGAAGGAAGGGTATGAAAGACTGTGTCTAAAAAATTCCAAATGCCCTCAGGACCTGAGGTCACATCCAGCTTCATGAGCACTTTCATCAGTGCCCTGCATGAGTCCTACTGATCTTCTTAGAGGTCCTAGGACAGATACATACACTGGGTGCACCTGATGAGAAACACTGCAGGCCGGTAAGGACAGAGGGTAGTACCAGATACGCAGGTAATCTGGAGTACCAGATATGCAGGGCAGGAGGGAGGGTCTTGAGAGAAATGACATCAGAGAGTTGAAGAGTCACAGAGAAATCAAAGGCAGTGTCACAGACCACATTCCTACTGAGGAACAGAAAGGGCACATGTTTGCTTTTTAGGTATACCTGTGCAGACAAGACGTCAGCCCTGAGTTGCCTTAAAAGGAGAGCTGATCATAACTGACACATCCTTAGTGCTTACTGTGTGGCAGGCACAACAAGTAGAGCACTAACACTTTACTGGAATGACCTTGTTTAAGCTTCATGAAATCCCAGAACGTATGAGCTCTGTTCTCTTCTCACCACAGGGCCTTGGCACATGCCCTTCCGTCTTTTGGAAGACAACCCTCCTCCCCCACCCTGCCTTTCTTCACCTCATTAACTAACTGTGAGTCTTCCTTCAGGTCTCCACTAAAATTATCACTTTTTCAGGGAAGCTCTGAGTTTAAAAAACTTCTACTTTATGGTCTTAGACAACTGTGGGTTGCTTGACAAGAAACTGCTCAATAGTAATAATAGCCAAATTATGGAAATAGCCCAGATGTCCATCGACTGATGAATGGATTAAGAGGATGTGGTGCGTGCGTGCGCGCGCGCGCGCGCACACACACACACACACACACACACACACACACACACTGGCATATTACTCAGCCATTAAAAGAATCTTACCATTTGCAGTGATGTGGAGGGAGACAGAGGATTATGCTAAGCAAAATAAGAGAAAGCTAAATACCATACGCTTTCACTCATATGTGGAATTTAAGAAACAAAACAGATGAACACGGGGGGAAAGAAAAAAAAAGAGGGAAGCAAACCATAAGAGACTTTTAACTATAGAGAACAAACCGAGAGTTACTGGAGGAAAGGTGGGTGGGGGGATGGGCATTAAGAAGGGCATTGGTTGTGCTGAGCACTGGGTATTGTATGTAAGCGATGAATCACTAAATTCTACTCCTGAAAGTCATATTACAGTATATGTTAACTAAATAGAATTTAAATAAAAACTTGAAACATTAAAAAAAGAGAAACTGCTCAATAGTGATAAATGGGAAGACAACATATTCATTTTTTTCCTGTGGGATAGCAATAATGAAACTTTTTAATTGGTATACTGTAGTGCTTGCATATAAATCATGTTTAAGCAAAAATTTATATAATTTTTGTCACTGATGGAATCTAATCATTTGAGACATAAGCTTATGAATAAAAGTGCAATGATAATCACCAAACCACACAGGGTTTGGCTCAGAATCAAAACAGGTAGTTGATGATTCTGTATGCAAATTAGGGTGGTAATAAATTATTGAAATTTGTGCTTTCCCCCACTAATCATCTGGTTTTGAACATTTTTGCTTTGGAACTGTAATCCTCTGTACTTGACAGAAATACAGAACTCTTCAGCCTTTCACTGACCACTAAAAGTTCTTTAAACGGTTGGATAAAGTCCTCTGGAGGGCACCAGACTTAAGACACATTGAACATGTTTTACATAAACTGAGCTCACATAAAACCTATGCTGACCTCACATGTTTCAGATGTGCCCTTTATCCTTCCAAAAACACATCTTCTCATTTTATCTAAACTGTCTGGATAGTAAAATTTTATTCTGTTGCCATAAAAAAGCTTTTATTATTAAAGCAATAAGGTGTAAGGAGGAGATTACCATGGCAAAGCCTTTATGGTTTATTATATAGTTAATCACAGAGATAAAGTGTCATTTTATAAAAATGTTTCCACTGTCTTGATTCTTTTCTGTAGAGGACTTATAATAACAAAAATAAAAAGAATCAGAGAGGCACTTCAGCAAGAAGAGATTTATTATTTTCTGCTCTGTGAAAGGCTCTTCTCTAAATCCAGAGGCTAAGACACCGAGTGACGAAACGGCTTCCTTTGGAAGCTGGGTGCACCATGTTGAGTCCAGTGCTCTTCGTCAATAAAGATGCTGTGATGGGGAGGCAGCCACAGGACTGTCAGTGGCTGATAAGCTGGAGAGCAGAACCTGCTGGTGGGTACGGGGGAACAGAAGCAGGATCTCAAAGGGAATTTCAAGACATCAATCTGCAACAGCAGCCAGACTCCATGTTAAAGAGTTAAAACTAGACCACAGCTCATCACCATGAGTTTGCCTCAGGGAGGCTGTGGTGAGAGAAACTGCCCAGACCATCTGATCCCTGACTATCTGGCTTCAGGACCTTCTTGTGGATGAAGTGCTTACCTCCTAAGCTGCCAAGCAGAATAAAGCGGGCGGAGCGGAGGGGCAGGATGAGAGTTCTGCAGAAGAGCCTCCTGTCCCCTCCCCCGCCCCCCCCATT